>NC_142069.1:91117320-91152320 GCF_059756535.1 Pantherophis guttatus
ATACATGAGTGATTTCCATTGAAATCCTGTTGTTATACATGGTACTTTACAGAGGAAAATTAACACAGAAAGACTTTTTTTCAAGAAGCTTACAATCAGGGAGAAGGCAGACTAAAAGACCTTCCAGTTCTGTGATTCTATGATTCTTTGATTAGGTGCCTTCAGTTGGGTATTGACTCTTAGCCACCAAATATTTGGACTTATTCTGTGGTGATCTGACCCCAATCTGGCTCCTGAGAACTTCCAAAGTTGCACCCATCAGCACTGTAACCAAGATAGCATCCATAGCTCTCCCCTCCTCCTCCTCCTCCTCCTCCTCCTCCTCCTCCTCCTCCTCCTCCTCCTCCTCCTCCTCCTCCTCCTCCTCCCTTCTAGCACTGATGATGTTACCTAGTTTGGGTCATGAAATATCTGCAAGAAAACCCCCAAGCTCAGAGAGCACCAAGGACTCCACAGTCGACGTTGTCTTCCTCCTCCTCCTCCTCCTCCTCCTCCTCCTCCTCCTCCTCCTCCTCCTCCTCCTCCTCCTCCTCTTCTGTCCCAAGATGGCAGTTCTGTCATTCTATGATTCTTTGATTAGGTGCCCTCAGTTGGGTGTTGACTCCTAGCTTCCAAATATTTGGACTTCCTCTGTGGTGATCTGACCCCAATCTGGCTCCTGAGAACTTCCAAATTTGCATCCATCAGCACTGTAACCAAGATAGCATCCATAGCTCTCCCCTCCTCCTCCTCCTCCTCCTCCTCCTCCTCCTCCTCCTCCTCCTCCTCCTCCCTTCTAGCACTGATGATGTTACCTAGTTTGGGTCATGAAATATCTGCAAGAAAACCCCCAAGCTCAGAGAGCACCAAGGACTCCACAGTCGACGTTGTCTTCCTCCTCCTCCTCCTCCTCCTCCTCCTCCTCCTCCTCCTCCTCCTCCTCCTCCTCCTCCTCCTCCTCCTCTGTCCCAAGATGGCAGTTCTGTCATTCTATGATTCTTTGATTAGGTGCCCTCAGTTGGGTGTTGTCTCTTAGCTTCCAAATATTTGGACTTCCTCTGTGGTGATCTGACCCCAATCTGGCTCCTGAGAACTTCCAAAATTGCACCCATCAGCACTGTAACCAAGATAGCATCCATAGCTCTCCCTTCCTCCTCCTCCTCCTCCTCCTCCTCCTCCTCCACCTCCTCCTCCTCCTCCTCCTCCTCCTCCTCCTCCTCCTCCTCCTCCTCCTCCCTTCTAGCACTGATGATGTTACTTAGTTTGGGTCATGAAATATCTGCAAGAAAACCCCCAAGCTCAGAGAGCACCAAGGACTCCACAGTCGATGTTGTCTTCCTCCTCCTCCTCCTCCTCCTCCTCCTCCTCCTCCTCCTCCTCCTCCTCCTCCTCCTCCTCCTCCTCCTCCTCCTCTGTCCCAAGATGGCAGTTCTGTCATTCTATGATTCTTTCATTAGGTGCCCTCAGTTGGGTGTTGACTCTTAGCTTCCAAATATTTGGACTTCCTCTGTGGTGATCTGACCCCAATCTGGCTCCTGAGAACTTCCAAAATTGCACCCATCACCACCGTAACCAAGATTGCATCCCTAGCTTGACCAAAAGAGTCCTTTTAGACCTTCAAGGAGACCATCTCAGCTACCCTCTTGACTTCTTCTCTCCCCCTCCCCTCCCCCCCAAGGCTTTCCTCAGGTCAATGTAACGGATGATGGACCGACATGAAAGAAAGGAGAAGGAAACAGCCACCATCAATAGAGAATGGGAACGCAGGCAGGAAGGAAACGCCATTGCGATCACCGACACTGGATTGACTTCCTTCCTTCGCAACGGAAGAAATGCCGGTTGCGGCCCTTTGTACGAACAGTCTCAGCTCAGCACCTCAGAATGAATAAATGTAAAATATGCACGAGATTCGTGATGCACAGTTTGGGAGAGATGACCGTGTGATTTCCAGGCGGCCCAACAGGGATCAAAACGCTTCCGTTGGGATTTTTTTAAAAAAAGGCACAAAATTGTTGACAAAGTTTACATTTTTTTTCCCCAGGGGGGGATAAAAAAAAGAGCTGAGCCAGAGGTTGTTTTCAGCCGGTTCGTAAGAACCGGTAGTAAAAATTTGTAGTAGTTCGGAGAACCAGTAATAACATTGGCTGGCCACGCCCCCGAATCGGTCCCCGACCCAGTTGCCGCTCGCTTACTCCGCCCACCTCATCAGAGGCTTTTTTTTTTTTTACTTTTAAAAGCATTTTTTCTACAACTTCTTCAAGTTTGGACTTCTTCAAGGCCAAAAAAATGCTTTTAAAAGTAAAAAAAAAAAAGCCTTTGAGGATCACGCAGCTCAACTGGGATCATCAGAGGCTTCTAAAAGCATTTTTTTCTGCAACCCCTTCGGCCGAAGAGGTTGTAGGAAAAAAAATGCCTTTAAAAGCCTCTGACGATCCCAGCTGAGTTGCCTGATCGTCAGAGGCTTCTAGAAGCATTTTTTTTCTGCAACCTCTTAAGGTTGTAGAAAAAAATGCTTTTAAAAGTAAAAAAAAAAAAAAGTTGACCACGCCTACCCAGTCACATTACCCCTCCCACCAAGCCATGCCCACAAAATAAGCCACGCCCACAGAACCGGTAGTAAAAAAATTTAGAACCCACCCCTGGAGGCGCCCACACGAGCAAAGCAGTAGTAAGAATATGTGGAACCCACTGCTGAGCTGAGCATCTCTACATAGGAGGAAGATCAGATTTTTAAAATAGTAGAAATTAATAAATGCACTTCAATGGGGAAGCCGGATTCACTTAACAACCGAGTTACTAACTTACCAACCGCGGTGACTCGCTTAACAACTGTGGCAAGAAAGGTCGTAAAATGGGCCCAAATTCACTTAACAAACGTCTCACTTAGCAACATAAATTTTGGGCTCAATTTCTGATTGTAAATCAAGGACGACCTGTATAAGCTATCGTGTACTTTCACCTTAAGTCAAAAAAAACCCCCCAAAATTTCCTAGCTTCAGAAAGCTTGCAAATATAGGAAAGAAGTGATATGGTTCCTAAAGAGAGGAAACAATTTTGAACTTTAAATCATCATCATCATCATCATCATCATCATTATTAATCTCTTTTATTCATTAAACATGAAACTCAGTCAACTGAACATTTAAAAATATGTCACAAAAACCATTGACTGGTGCTAATGGTTGATACGGGTTGCTGCCAGCGTCCTAGGTATCAACCAAGTACCTTCTTAAGATGTACGATGTTCCAAGAAGCACCGTTTTTTGCAGTTCCGCTGGTGTTACTGCAGAAAGCTGCAATTTGCTGATGTATCTTATAAAATTCTTGGACATGGTACCAAGTGCCCCGATGACAATGGGTATCACGGTTACCTGTTTCATCCATAGGCGTGTAGTTTCGATGGCCAGGTCGCGATATTTCATGATTTTTTCCAGTTCTTTTTCTTCGACCCTGGCATCTCCTGGTACCGCGATGTCAATAAATTGTACGTTTCGGTTTTCGACAACTGTGATAATCTGGCGTGTCGTGTTCCAAGCGACGATCTGTCTGTATTCGAAAGTCCCACAAGATCTTCACCTTCTCATTTTCTATAACTTTTTCCGCTTTGTGTTCCCATGACTTTTTGGATACAGGAAAGTCGTATTTTTTTACATAATGACCAGTGGATTAATTTAGCAACTCGGTCGTGTTGCTAGCTTTTGTGCGATTTTGCTGCATTCACATATTAAAGGTGAAACAGTTTCGACTTCGTTGTTGCAAAGTCGGCAGTTTGGATTGTCGGTGGATTTTTGTATCTTTGCTTTCGTGGCCTTAGTTTGTAGTGCTTGTTCTTGAGCAGCGAGGATTAAACCTTCCGTTTCTTTCTCGAGGGTTCCCATCTTAAGCCAGGCCCATGTCAAGTTGTCACCACATTTTCTTTCAACGTTTTTCAAGTGCTGTCCATGCAAAGATGATGATGATGATGATGATGATCTTAATGCACCTTTCTTAAGTGTGATGCCTAACAGAAGGTGCATATTGCAGAACCTTATAATTTATTTTCATGGTTCTTCAAATGTTTTGCAGCAATTTGACAAGCCTCCCACTGTTTCTGCTAATACTTTTTGGGATTGGGATCTCCTGTTCGAAACCTGTTGGGGTTTTTTCTTTCTTTCTTTCTTTCTCTTAACACTCCTCCTTACCGATTTAGGAGAGCATCTGTTGCATCTGACAGAATAGGCTTTCATCCATCATCAATCCAGTCAGTTGTGTGTTCAGCATAGGGGGGGGGTCAGGAGTCTTGGTAACTCAACAAACAGCAAATAAGATCTCCAACCTCAAGTTACCAACCAGTGGGATTTTCTGGGGTTAGTTGATATTCCACTCCATCCATTCAGAAATCAATAATTTCAAAAATTCATTCATGTACTACTCGATCAAGCTTAGTAGTTTTGATTTAGTTTTTATATATATATATATATATAAACACTGTGCTTGTGTTGGGTCCCTTTTCTTCCTATTGTTGATATATTCGGTCAATCTTCCTTCTCCTTCTCTATCTCTTTTTTCTTCACCCTCTCACCTCTTTCTCCTTTTCCTTCTTCTCCTTCTCCTTCACCTTCTCTTTCTCCTCTCCTTCTCCTTCTCTTTTCTCTTTTTCCTTCACCCTCTCTCCTTTCTCCTTTTCCTTCTTCTCCTTTTCTTTCTCCTCTTCTCCTCTTTCTCTTTTCTCTTTTTCCTTCACCCTTTCTCCTCTTTTTCCTTTTCTTTCTTCTCCTTCTTCTCCTTCTTTCCTCCTCTTCCTCCTCCTCCTCTCCTCCTCCTTTTCTCTTTTTCCTCCTTCTCCTTCTCTTTTTTTCCTTCACCCTCTCTCCTCTTTCTCCATTTCCTTCTTCTCCTTCTCCTTCTCTCCTCGTTCTCCTTCTCTTTTTCCTTCATGGCTGAGCTAAACTTTAAATTCAGATTAAATCTCTTCCCTTCAATGTCTAACATTCTAGTAAATACATTGCACTGCTTTTATGGAGCCTCTTCTCCTCCTGCTCCTCCTCCTGTTCCTCCTTCTTCTTCTCCTTCTCCTTCTCTCCTTCTCCTTCTTTTCCTTCACCCTCTCTCCTCTTTCTCTTTCTTCTTCTTCTTCTTCTTCTTCTTCTTCTTCTTCTTCACCTTCTCCTCTCCTCTCCTTCTCTTTTCCTTCTTTGTTTCTCTTTCATCTTCTCCTTCTCTCCTCCTCTTTCTCCTTCTCCTCTCCTCCTTCTCCTTCTCTTTTTCCTTCTTTGTTTCTCCTCTCCTCCTCTTTCTCCTCTCCTTCTTTCTTTCCTTCTTTGCTTCTCCTTCACTTTCCTCTTCTCTTTCTCTTTTTCTTTCACCCTTTCTCCTCCTTCTCTTTCTCCTTCTTCTGTCATATTTCAGGCTTGGTCAAGATTTGCTGTGTTCCTTGGAAAAATCAAACTTCAGCCAAGATATTAAAACAATAGTTCAGGTGAAATGAGAAACTGTTGACTGAAAATTTACTGGCTTATTACAACCTAATAAACAATTGGCTGGGCAGGGAAACCCTATGAGAGCATGCAACATATAAGCCAAAGGCTCTAGTGATGTGGAAATACCTTCATGGAGATATGCAAAAGCTGTTGACTAGGCCAAAAAAAAGCTGAACTCTAGATCTGCCTAGATAATGTTCAGAAGAAGCTCAGACAGAAACCTCCCTCATCCAGTGAGGTATAAGAAGGAAGAGGAGATAATACAGCACAATCAAACTTGTGAGATTCTATTACTATAGCCAATCTCAATAAAAAATAGTTTTAACCTTCCGGTGGAGTGGATTCCATGCTCTGACCTTGCTAGTGGGGCTGACAGTTGATGAGGTTGAGATACGTCAACTTTGCCTGTCTGTAAATTGGGGTGTTTTGGGATCCATCTGCACTGACGTCCTCGTAATGGTACTCAACCTTTGGTAGGTCAACTAGGACTCCTGAGGCATATTGAGAGTAGAGTAGAGTAGAGTAGAGTAGAGTAGAGTAGCTAGAGTGGAGTGGAGTGGAGTGGAAGGGAAGGAATAGGGAATAGGGAATAGGGAATAGGGAACAGAACAGAACAGAACAGAACACAGAATGGAATGGAATGGAATGGAATGGAATGGAATGGAATGGAATGGAATGGAAGGAATAGGGAATAGGAAATAGGGAACAGAACAGAACGCAGAAGGGAAGGGAAGGGAAGGGAAGGGAAGGGAAGGGAAGGGAAGGGAAGGGAAGGGAAGGGAAGGGAATGGAATGGAATGGAATAGAATAGAATAGAATAGAATAGAATAGAATAGAATAGAATAGAATAGAATAGAATAGAATAGAATAGAATAGAATAATATTTTATTTGACCAAGTGTGATTAGACACACAAGGAATTTGTCTCCTATGCAGAAGCTCTCAGTATTAGTTTTAGAAGTCAAAGAAAAATAGATATTCAGTCCAATTTGGCGGTTGGCTAAATGGCAATCCTCATATTCATTATTTTGAGAAAAGAGGGGCTGACTTTTAGGAGGACGGGACACGGGTATAATCAGCAGATAATCCAACTGGCCATTTTCTCAAATCAGGCATGATCTTGATCAAGGGAAGGGAAGGGATAATGGCCCTCCGTAGATGATCTTAGCTATATATTTCCACCCAACCGTTCCTTTTTCCCAGGCTGCGCTGCATCATTTTAATAGCTGGAGCTCTATTCTATGCCCTTAGGGCACACATTTCTGCCAGTAAAATATCTGGGGGAAGCCTTGTTACTTATAATTAAGCTAAGTGGCTTAATTTTTACATGCATTTTCCCATTAAATTACTCAATCAGATACCCATTAGCCTGAACTTCAAACTCGAAAGAGCGAAATATAGGACATTCTTTTAAGCCAAATTTTCTTCCGCAGAGTTAGGACTTCTTTGTAGGTTATCTTTGTTGGTATCAGAATAACAGAGTTAGAAGGGAACTTGGAGGTCTTCCAGTCCAACCCCCTGCTCAGGCACACACATGCCTGTTTTTTGGCCATTTTTGGCCCTTTCTTGGGCCGTTTTCAGGCTGCTTTGGGGATATTTTTGAGCCATTTTTCAGGTCGTTTTTAGCCCAAAAAGCAACCCAAAATCAGCCTAAAATCGGCCTGTTCTTTTGGCCGTTTTTCAGGCTGTTTTCAGGCAGTTTTTTAGGCAGTTTTCTGGGCCATTTTCAGGCCATTTTCTGGACTGTTTTCAGGCCATTTTTTGGTCGTTTTTCAGGCTTTCGGGCAGTTTTTAAGGCAGTTTTCTGGGCCGTTTTTAGGCCGTTTTTAGGCCGTTTTTCAGCTGTTTTTCAGGCCAATTTCTGGACTGTTTTCAGGCCATTTTCTGGGCCATTTTCAGGCCATTTTCTGGACTGTTTTCAGGCTGTTTTGGGAGCATTTTTCAGGCTTTCGGGCAGTTTTTAAGGCAGTTTTCTGGGCTGTTTGTAGGCCATTTTCCAGGGTGTTTTCAGGCCATTTTTGGGCCATTTTCCAGGCTGTTTTTGGGCCACGTTTCGGGCCATTTTCTGGACTGTTTTCAGGCTGTTTTTTGGGCGCTTTTCAGGCTTTCAGGCAATTTTTAAGGCAGTTTTCTGGGCTGTTTTCAGGCCATTTTTGGGCTGTTTTCCAGGCTGTTTTTTGGGCCACATTTCAGGCCATTTTCTGGGCTGTTTTCAGGCCATTTTGGGCCGTTTTTCAGGCCAAAAATGACCTGGAGAATGGCCTGAAAACAGCCCAAAAACAGCCTGTTTTTAGCCGCCTTTGGGACCATTTTCAGGCTGTTTTAACTCGGGCGCCTGCAAAGACCAGCTGGCTGTAAACCAGAAGAGCAGCTGGTGACAGCAACATCACGGCCCTCAAGCATTTCAGACAAATGGTTGTCCAATCTCTTCTTAAAAACCTCCAGTGTTGGAGCACTCACAACTTCTGATTCCACTGGCTAATTGTGCTCACTGTCAGGAAATTACTCCTTAATTCTAGGTTGGTCATTCCATGGTTATTATGTCATGTAATTACAAGCCTGTGTGCATGATCTCTGCCAATTCAAGAAAAACTTTACCCTGTAGGATAAGCATTTTCCAGGATGTGCAAATTGCCCTTTATACTGTATATGCAATGTATGGTGATTTTTTTTTCCCCAGGGGGAAGGGGGAATGCTAGGATTGGGATAAAAAAAAGGGCTTGTCTGCTTACTCAGCAAGAGTTGTTTCCAAAACCATCATTTTGTCCAAAATGCAAAGTTTTATTCTGCGGCACGCCGAAAGCAAGACCTGAGCTACTGATTAGCAAAAATGGAGGTCCTGGAAAGAGGCAGTTAACCAGAGATTAGCTGGTCTGTAATAAGTCCACTGCGGCAGGGGTAAAATCCAGCAGGTTCTGACGAACCGGTAGTGGAAATTTTGAGTAGTTCGGAGAACCGGCAAATACCACCTCTGGCTGGCCCCAGGAGTGGGGGGAATGGAGATTTTGCAGTATCCTTCCCCTGCCATGCCTACCAAGCCACGCCCACCAAGCCACACCACACCCACCAAACCACGACCACAGAACCAGTAGTAAAAAAAAATTGAATTTTACCACTGCACCGCGGTAAATTTCTACAATGTAGGGCCTTTTGCGTAAAGAGGTTAGACAACCTGCTCTCTGACTTTCTCTCCTGTTCTTGGCTTCCTTACGCATGACAAATTATCTGTCAGCCCTGGAGGCCATCTTTTCTTCAGAGCTTCAGGGCTGCCGCATTTATTTATTTATTTATTTTATTTTATTGGATTTCTATACCGCCCTACTCCCGAAGGACTCAGGGCGGTGAACAGCCACAGAATAAAACACATAAATACAAAAATTTAAAATAGAATAAAAACAGATTAAATAATTTGGCTGAGACAAATTTAAAATCCCCCATAATTTAAAAACAAATTACAAATTTAAATTTAAAAAAGGGGAGAAGATTTAGGCCAGGCCAGCTTGATGAAATAAAAAAGTCTTAAGCGCGCGACGGAAGGTGCGCAGATCCGGGATCCTCCGTATCTCCGGGGGGAGCTCGTTCCAGATCGTAGGTGCCCCCACAGAGAAGGGTCTCCCCCTGGGGGACCACCAGGGAAATGCCTGGGAAAATGGGAGGGGGGACTTGTAAGGAATGGGGAAGATATAGAGCCATGATTGCGAACCTAGGGCACGTGTGCCACTGGTGGCCCACACAGCCCTCTCTGCGGGCACACCAGCCATCACCCCAGCCCAGTTCCACTGTGCATGCACATGTGCCTCCCACCCGCCAGCTGTTCTTCAGGTCTCTACTGCATATGTGAGAGGTGCATGTGGGAGACGCGTGCGGACATGCGCTGGGGGCAGGGGCATGCGCGGGGGGCAGGTTGGTGCAGGAGGCTTTAAAGGCCCAAAACGGGGCATGGGGGCGGCTCATGCTGTACCCCTGCTCCCCATTTTGGCTTCCAGGTTGGTGCAGGAAGCTTTCCAGGCCCAAAATGGGATGCGGCATACCCCATTTTGGGCCTGGAAAGCCTCCTGCACCAACCTGGAAGCCAAAATGGGGCACGGGAGGGTGGGGTGCATGCGCTGGGATGCACATGCTTGCGCGGGGGGCCGCTTGGACACTCGGCATCAAAGAGGTTAACCATCACTGATATAGAGCCATAAAAACATTCTTTTCTCTGAGAGTCAAGGACGTTCAACCTGCACCTGGATGGGAGTGACTGGGGCAGAGGTGGTATGCTGCCGGTTCGCCTGAACTGGTAGCGGAAATCACGGGTGGGTCAGTCCACCCGCCCCGGCTCTATGCCATCCTATTTCTGCACATTTTGATGCTGCGCGCATGCGTGCAACGCACATGCTCACAATTGCGAACCGGTAGGGAAGTTGAAGTGAATACTACCTCTGGACTGGGGCCTGTCTCCAGTTCGGACGGTGGCTTGATTGGACCGTGGGCATGCGCGGCCCCATTGCGAACCAGTAGTAAAGGTAAGTAGAACCCACCCCTGATTCAGGATCATTTCTGTCCACAGGTAGGTTTGCTTTGTCAAGGTTTTAGACCTCTGAGTTTCTCCAAGGCAAGAAATTGGCGGTGAGGGGAGATCTGATTTTTTTTTAATATAAATTTTTATTATAGTTCAAAAACATACAAAAACAAATGTATAATAGTTTTTCTATCACGGTGTAACATCACCAAAATATCCATGTATATATATACACACTAATAATCAGAAAGTAAAAATAGAAACTATTTACATATTCTTATATATAAATTTACATTTCCAATACTTATTGATTACCATAATTATACCATCATCTATAATTATAATCCAACATTATCCTTTATCTCTCTCCCATCGTTTCTGGATCCAATCATACCACATTTTCCAACTACTATAAAAATCTGAGTCTCTTTTACCCTTGATCAGTTTTGTAAGTCTGTCGGACTCCGCACATTCCATGATTTTATAAATTATTTTTGAGTCCGTTGGTAGATCCTCATTCTTCCATTCTTGTGCGAATGCCAGTCTCCCTGCAGTGATTATGTGCAGCATCAGATACCATTTAGCCAATCCAATATTTGCGGGTCTAACCCCCAACAAAAAGGTTTCAGGTTTCAGTTTCACTCTACACAGTGTGTAATTTCAAGCAACCATCGTCGTATTTTCATCCAATATTTAGCTGCCAGCGGACATGTCCACCATTGGTGGAAGTAGGTTCCATTGCTATGCCCACATTTCCAGCACTGTAGGGATGTCCCGGGGAACATTTTAGCTAATCTTTCTGGAGGTAGGTGCCATCTATAAACCATCTTATAAATATTCTCTTTATAAGAGCATGCCATAGTTAATTTTAAATTTTTAAGCCAAATCTCCTCCCACTTTTGAAAATCCAATGAGATCTGATATTTTTTGACTACGCATTCAATCCATTGAGTTTTTTTTTTTAATTTAATTTAATTTTTATTTTTATTTTTTTATTTTATTTTAATTTGATTTATATGCCGCCCTTCTCCGGAGACTCAGGGCGGCTTACAATGCGTTAAGCAATAGCCTTCATACTTTTGTATATTTATACAAAGTCAGCTTATTGCCCCCACAAACTGGGTCCTCATTTAACCTACCTTAGAAAGGATGGAAGGCTGAGTCAACCTTGAGCCTGGTGAGATTCGAACCTGCAGAAATTGCAGGCAACTGTGTTAATAACAGGGTGCGTAGACCACTGTACTATCAAGGCTCTTGAGTTGAATCTGTGGGATCCATTTGTGGCCATAATTTTAACATTACATTAACAAGGATGATTCGGGGACTGGAGGCATATAAAGAACGGTTGCAGGAACTGGGTTTGTCTAGTTTAATGAAAAGAAGTGCCACCTGTGGCACGCGGAGCCATATCGGTGGGCATGCGAGCGTTGTCTGAGCAGAGCTCCGCCACGCATACACATGCCGGCCAGCTGATTTTCGGGCCTTCCAGGCCCACCAGAAGTCAGGAAACAGGCTGTTTCGGGCTTCCGGAGGGTCTCCAGAGGAGTGGGGAAGCCCGTTTTTCACCTTCCCCAAGCTCCAAGAAACCTTCTGGAGCCTGGGGAGGGCGAAAAACGGGCCTACTGGGCCCACCGTGCCATTATGTGCCAAAAGCGAGGATCGCACTGAGGGGGTTGCGTGCGGGGGGGGCAGGTGCATTGAATTATGAGTGTGGGTACGCGTGTGCACGACCTCCCCCTCCCATGCTCCCGCTGCTTTTGGCACAGGATGGCAAAAAGGTTAGCCATTACTGGTATAGGGTTTGACTAGAAGACCTCCAAGGTCCCTGTCAGATGTAAATGCCTTATTCTCTAATGTGTAAATAGTGTACAAACAGGGTATCAGGGGTTAACTTATTCTTCACTTCTTAATGTATTCATAATTCACCACTCCCACACATAGCTCCACCCATTGTATATATAAGGAGCTACCTACACCCTTCCCCTTTGCTTCTATCTGTGAATATTCAGTGAATATAGAATGCCTATTGTAAATAAAAGAATATATAGTTAAATCTTTAACTCTTGCTAATCTTATTGAGTCTGATCCTGAAAATATTGCAACAAGCTGGTAGCTGAGGATGGTTAATTGACTCAATAAAAAACTTAAAAATGTCTAAGAAAGATAGGCCCAACACCAGGGCCTACAGCAAAGAAATGGAAACGGAACAAGAAATAATCAACGAATCCACAAACGCAATTTCGAGAGAGTCCGAAGAATACACCACTGAAGACGAAGAAATAATTGATGACCAGGAGGAAATCGAAATAGAAAATAACGAACTCAGGTCAGAGATATTAAAACTATTAAAAAGCCAGAAGAATGATGAAAGCCTCATCGCGAACCTCCAAGATATGCTGAAGAACAGCGGAGCAGCGAGAGAGAAAAACATCACTAATGAAAGGCCTAAAGATCCAAAAGTAGTGAGTGATATGACTGCGGAGAAAATCATTACAAAGAAGAAAAACGATGATCCCGCGCGAAAATTTGAATGGCGGCCATCTTGGTTTCAACCGGCCTCCAAGATGAACGAAGCAGAGCCAATCAGCAAGCTCAATTCAAAATTTCTGGCGCGAAAAATGTTATCAGACAACGAAAACGAAAAAGAAGATTCAAACACCTCAGAAGAATCAGAACCAGAAAGTGAAGAAGATCCAACAAAACACCAAATAAAATCAGCAATGAAAACGCTCTTTGCTGCATTTGGGCCAAAACTGAAAATTACTAAAAAGATGCCGAAGAAGCAAGCGAGCAAGCCAATGCCTCAAGACCTGCCCGCTCCCATCCTGACTACAAGAGCGCTGACGCCCGAACCCAGAGAGCCCTGCCGATACCGCCCTACGCTGCAGACCGAAGCAAGCACCAACGCCCTCAATAGAAGAGGAAGAGCAGCCTCCGTCGTCAGGACTCCCAAAGTCGAACCAGAGACCGACTCGTCTGAAGAGGAGCAGAGCGAGCAAGCCGCAATGGGGAGAACCTTCCACGACGACGCCGAAGAAGAAATGAACAACGCGCATGCGCGAAACTACGCTGACGGTCCGGGAAGACATGAACTGGAGAGAAGACCATGCAGACTCGTAGCGAGCATCCCCATGCCGTTTTGCAATTTCCTGCATTTACGAGACCACGGACTACCTCAGGTTGTAAGTAATGGACCCAATAATGTCGGAAATTTACCCAGTGACTTCCCAAAACTAAGGGTTGATGGCATTAATTTACAAGAATGGTATCAACAGCTCCAGGTTGTCTTTATGAAGGAAAACTTACTGTTTTTTATCACTAGTCCCCCAAAAAGACCTTGGACTCTAAAAATAGATTGTTTACACCATAGAGCTTTTTTCTTAATAATATCTAGTGTGTCTCCTGCAATGTATCACAGCATTAAGCCAAATTTGACTGTTTCAGAAATTATTCAATGCATGTTTAATTTGTTTCACAGTGACAGTGTAGCTACCACCACAAGGATATCTAAAGATTTCTTTTCGTCTAGGATAAAACCAGGGGTTTCCATAAGTGAACATTTAATATCTTTGAACAAAATAAGAGCTGAACTGCATTTGAGGGGGGAGGTGATTTCAGACCAAACAATGAAAAGTGTTATTATCAACTCACTTGATCCATCATGGGACAATTTTATGTCACATTTAGACACAATCAATCTAGGATATTTATCCATAGAAAGTCTATCCAACAAATTGATAACAGAAGATAATTCTAGAAGGAATCGTTCTAACAATCACACAGAACATAAACCATATAGGAAAGTAGCTTTCCAAGAAAAATATAGTGGAACATTTAAATGTCATAATTGTGGATCCAGGGAACACAATAGAAGGGATTGCCCAAAATTTTTAAAAGAAAGATATAGATCAGAATACAGAAACAAATACGATTATAGACAGCCTTCCATAGAAAGGCATAGATATAGGAGCCCACCAAATCACAGAGAGAATAGAGGGGGCAGAGACAATTCAAAGGATAGAAAATCTGGTTCACTGAATGGATTAAATAAACAAGACAACACTAACACACAGCAAAGTGAGAACAATAATTGGCTTATTGATTCTGGAGCAACTAATCACACCACTAATAACAAAAGTATATTGTCTTCATTTGCAGAAGATAAATTTGTAATTAAGGTAGCTAACCAAGAAAAGGTTCAAGTATTAGGTAGAGGAAATGTAACCTTGCCTGGTCTAGGAAAAATAGAGGGGGTATTACTAATACCTGAAATACCTCATAACATATTAAGTGCCATAAAACTAAGCAGAGATTCTGACATTAACATTGTCTTTTCAAAAGGAAAGGCAACTTTGGAAAAGAATAAAATAAATGTAGGCACTGTGGTGACTAAAGGAGGCCTACCTTATCTGATAACAAAAGAAAAATGGCTACATAACATTGATTCAAATATGGAAGATTGTATTGAAATAGATGATGAGAATGTTAGCAACAGTGACAATGATGAATGTAAAATATCTCATGATCACACAGATGCACACAACGATAAGAAGCCAAAAATAGGTAAACCAATTCATGATGAGTGTGCTCACATATTACATAGGAAGTTAGGACATGCCAGTTTTCCTGTAGTACAAAAAATGACTGAACACGCAGAAGGTGTTAAAATAAAAAATTGTGAAAATTATCTGGAATGCTCAGTATGTAAATCTACAAAACTAAAAACTAGTCCCAGGCCAAGGAAATCTACTAGATCAACTAACAAAATTTTTGATTTAGTGCACATGGACTTAGTTGGTCCATTAACTCCATCAATCACTTATAGAAAACGTTACTTCCTGACAATAGTGGACGATTATAGCCGCTATGGATTTGTTTATACATTAAAACACAAAGATGAAACATTTCAAAAATTTAAAGAATTTTACAAACGCATAGAAACACAACACAACATCAAAATAAAACAAATTATGACAGACAGAGGATGCGAATTCATGTCTAAAGAATTCTCCCAATGGTTAAAAGACAAAGGAATGTTACATTACACATCTAGTCCATTTTCTGCGTTCCAAAACGGGATTGCAGAGAGAAAAAATTCCACATTACAAACCATGATTAGATGCACATTGGAAGATGCTGGCTTAAGCAAACAATTCTGGTCAGAAGCCTTACATTATTCAAATTACACACAAAATAGAACATGGTCCAGCATTGTAAATAAGACACCATATGAAGTGATGTATAATAGAAAACCAAAATTAGCACACATGCATATATTTGGAGTCACAGCAGACGTACACATACCTAAACAATTAAGAAGAAAGGGAGAAAATGTGTCCAGAAGACTCAGATTTATGGGATATGAGACTGGCACTAAAGGATACAGATTCATTGATAGTAACAACAAATTTATAGTCTCCAGAACAGCTGTGTTCCATGAACAAGCCAACTGGTCTAAATTACATCTTAATGAAATATTCCCAAATAAATATGAAGATACAAAACCTCATGAGAAAGGGACTATAGAAAAGCAAAATATCAACAAATATAAAAACAAAACCAAGACTTGGACAAATAGCCAACACAAAATAAAGACAGACACACTAACAAAAAAGGAAGCAAGATATTTGCATGATAACGATAGTAAACCCGAAAAAACCATTAGAAACACCAGAAATCAAATGCCAAATAAATACAAGGATTATGTAATGCATATGGATGGTGAACCAACAACACCCAATACATATGAGGAAGTGTTAAAACTTCCTCGCGAAGAAAAAGAAAAATGGGAATTAGCAATGAAGAAAGAGATGGAAAGTTTACAAGGATTAAATGTATTTACACCTGCAATTGCACCTAAAGATAAAACAATTATTGGTACCAGGTGGATATATAAAATTAAGAATCTAGAGGGAGGAAATACTCTATACAAAGCTAGATTAGTTGCACAGGGTTATGCACAGAAATATCCGGAGGACTATACTGACACGTATTCCCCCACTGTAAGAACAGAGAGTGTCAAAACAGCTCTAGTGGTAGCATCAGCACTCGATGTATTCCAATATGACATACAGACTGCGTACCTACACGCAAAACTAGATAAAGAAATATACGTAAGAGCACCTCACAGTCAATACACAAACAGAAATGAAACTTGGTTGTTAAACAAGAGTTTATACGGGCTAAAACAATCTGGTAAACGGTGGTATGATTGTTTAGTAAAAGTACTTAAGACCATGGACTTCAACGCTACCACTGCTGATAATTGTTTCTTTGTCAAGAGGGGTGATGATTACATTGAATTTGTATTGATTTATGTGGATGACATTTTATACATAGGAAAACATAAAGAGAGAAGAGAAACTTTTGTAACTAAATTAAATGAGCATTTCTCGTTGAAATCTTTAGGCAAGGTAAACAAATACCTTGGTGTCCAAATTAATAAGACAAAAAGGGGATTCAAACTTACCCAGAGAGATAAGATCATAGAACTTTTAAATAAATGCAACTTAAACAATGCCAAACCTTGTGATACTCCTATGCAAACTGACTTTCTAAGAAATACTGATGAATCTTCTCCCGAATTCAAGGACAACACATTTTATAGATCAATCATAGGTTCACTCCTTTATATATCTAATTGGACTAGACCAGATATCGCTTTACCACTCAATTTATTATCCAGGTATGTCAGCAAACCAACAATGTATCACTGGGAAGCTGTTAAAAGAATTTTAAGATATCTAAAAAGTACACTAGACTTTTGTTTAATGTTAGAACCTAATGATAATAAAGAACCAAAGCTTACGTGTTATGCAGATGCAGATTGGGCTGGAGACACCTCATGCAGAAAAAGTACATCTGGTTATGTATTTCTCTTAAATGACTGTCCAGTTTACTGGTACACTGGTAAACAAGAACTAGTGGCCACTTCAACGACAGAAGCGGAATATGTTTGTTTATCCAAAGCCGCAAATAACCTTGTATGGTTTAATGATTTAATTTCAGATGTCTGGAAAAAACCTGCTTTGCCTTTTGTTATGCATGAAGACAATAAAGCAGCCATTGAAATATCTAGATCTGATGCCATTGGACAAAGGTCCAGACATATAGATATAAAATTTAAACATGTGAGACAATTATCTCAGGATGGATTTATTAAAGCAGTGCATTGCGACACTTCAGAACAATTAGCTGATATATTGACAAAGCCTTTACCTTCTAAGCAGCACAAATATTTAACCTCTAAGTTATATGTTTTGTATTGTCCTGAATCTGAGTGTAACTGGTGTTGTATAACGAATCGGCATTTAGAGGGGGATTTGTCAGATGTAAATGCCTTATTCTCTAATGTGTAAATAGTGTACAAACAGGGTATCAGGGGTTAACTTATTCTTCACTTCTTAATGTATTCATAATTCACCACTCCCACACATAGCTCCACCCATTGTATATATAAGGAGCTACCTACACCCTTCCCCTTTGCTTCTATCTGTGAATATTCAGTGAATATAGAATGCCTAATGTAAATAAAAGAATATATAGTTAAATCTTTAACTCTTGCTAATCTTATTGAGTCTGATCCTGAAAATATTGCAACAGTCCCTTCCAAGTCTGTTATTCTGTTCTATTTCTCCTTTCTCAAGGCTCAAGATATATATCGGGAGCCTTAAATTCAGAGGGTTCGATGTTTTGGGATGAACACTGATGTTTTGATTGCTCTGTGTGAAACTTACAATGCATGCTACAATTTTTTTCCCCTTTCTTTCTCTGACTGGAGCCGCCATAATAAAATTTATATTTTTTATAAGATATTCTTTGGGGCAATCGATTGAAATTACCGAGCGGAATTATTACCGAGCCTCGGCAGCAGGGACTCTGTGTCCCTGCATATTTTCTTGAAGCTCTGATCTGAAACAAATCAACATGAAATATTGTTTCCCCAACATCTTTTAGGGCAGGAGGGGATGGTGACTTTGAAAATGCTGTTTCCTGCAAACCTCCAGAGACATTTTTTTTAAAAAAAATCATCTTGTGTGTAGGTTCTATTTTGCCAAACAAAAAAAGAGAGGAGAGGAGAGGAGAGGAGAGGAGAGGAGAGGAGAGGAGAGGAGAGGAGAGGAGAGGAGAGGAGTGGAGAGGAGAGGAGAAATAGGAATAGGAATAGGAATAGGAATAGGAATAGGAATAGGAATAGGAATAGGAATAGGAATAGGAGTGGAGTGGAGTGGAGTGGAGTGGAGTGGAGTGGAGTGGAGTGGAGTGGAGTGGAATGGAATGGAATGGAATGGAATAGAATAGAATAGAATAGAATAGAATAGAATAGAATAGAATAGAATAGAATAGAATAGAATAGAATAGAATGTAGAGTGGGATAGAGGGGGAGGGGGAAAGGAAGGGAAGGAAAGGGGAGGAGAGAGGAGAGGAGAGGAGAGGAGAGAAGAGAAGAGAAGAGTAGAGATAGAATAGAGTAGAGGTAGAGTAGAGATAAAGGTAGAGTCGAGTTAGAGTAGAGTAGAGTAGAATAAAGTGGAAGAATGGAATGGAGTGGAGTGGAATGGAATGGAATGGAATGGAATGGAATGGAATGGAATGGAATGGAATAGAATAGAATAGAATAGAATAGAATAGAATAGAATAGAATAGAATAGAATAGAATAGAATAGAATAGAATAGAAATCTTTATTGGCCAATTGTGATTGGACACACAAGGAATTTGTCTTTGGTGCATAAGCTCTCAGTGTACATAAAAGAAAAGATACGTTCGTCTAGAATCATAAAGTACAACACTTAATGACAGTCATAGGGTACAAATAAGCAATCAGGAAACAATATCAATATAAATCGTAAGGATGCCAGCAACAAAATTACAGTCATACAGTCATAAGCGGATAGAGATGGGTGATAGGAAAAATGAGAAGATTAATAGTAGTGCAGATTTAGTAAATAGTTTGACATTGTTGACAGAATTATTTGTTTAGCAGAGTGATGGGATTCACTCTGAGACGAAATGTGTTGTTATTTCCAAACTCTGCATAATGCATGTTTGATCAACATACTGTATTTTTTCCCCCCAAAGCCTTCCTAAATAGAGAGAACTACAGAAATTTGTTTGTTTGTTTTTTAAATGTCCTCTATGCCTCTAAATTTTGTTAGATGAGCTAAGTTCTCCTCCGAGGGACTATTGTACATCAATGTCTTTTGCAACTGTAAGGTCCCAAAATGTACTTGGGTCATCAGAATGCCAAAGCCAGAGGCCCAAGAAGAGGCTTGCAAAAAAGATCAGCTTTAATTTGTACAAAGAAGAGCTGGGTAGACCATACCACTACATACATACAAAGAGCATGCATTGAATGGCCACACCTTGGGTAAGGTATGCTGTTGTTTTATACCTTCAGAGGCATCAGCTTAGTACCCAATTCTGACCCCCTGGCCCATGCCTTCCTTTGGCAGGGCAGCAAGGAACAGGGGCTTTGAGTGCTTAGCAACAGAAGAGCTGGGTGCTTAGCAACACAGGTATTTGCCCGATCAGAGGTGGGTTTTAGCAGGTTCTGACCAGTTCTGGAAAACCAGCAGTGGAAATTTTGAGTAGTTTGGAGAACCGGTAGTAAAAATTCTGACTGGCCCCATCTATTCTCTGCCTCCCAAGTTCCAGCTGATCGGGAGGAAGTGGAGATTTTGCAGTATCCTTCCCCTGTCATGCCCACCAAGCCACGCCCACCAAGCTATGCCACACCCACCAAGCCACACCCACCTAACCGGTAGTAAAAAAATTTGAAACCCACCACTGTGCCTGATGTAACTCTGCCAATCCGTGACATACATACCCTGCTTCTTGAGATATCCACCAGGCACAGAGTTGTACAAAAAAAACAAGATACCAGAAGTTAGATCCCCAAGCAAACAACAGGGGCAATTCCAATTCTTAGCAAAGCAATTCTTACAAAAGCGAAAGAGCAAGTCAAGCCAATTCTACTGACTCTACTATTAGGTCCCACTAATTCTACCTATTCTATTATTTTAATGTCCCTTCACAACTAAGAGTGTCGTGTTTGGTGTGGTTTCTTTGACGGATGTGTTCGCCCACTCGCTATCTGACTCTGCGTGGCTGACAAAAGATTAAAAGCATCAGATGCCAGGCAAAGGGACAAAAGGAGAAATAGATGACGCATATTCCACCTGGGCTTTGGAGCCAGACACACAATCCGTGTAGTTACAACTGGGAGGAGAATCAGGTCTTCAGAGGCTTCTTAAAATCCAGCGTGGACAGAGCCAAGAAAATTTTGCCATAGGGCAGGGACCGTGACAAAGATGGCAATTCTTGGATTCTATAAATTATAAATTGCTGTTCCAAAAGTGCTTTTTTTTTCAACTGGACTTTCTGGGTTTTCTTTGAAGACGTTTCGCTTCTCCTGCAAGAAGCTTCTTCAGCTCTGACTGGATGGTGGGGAATGGAAGGAATTATATTCTGTGCAGACAGCTGGTCATTTCCACCCTTTTAGAGGGTCGTTGAGGCCACTCTGAGGTTTATCTGTGTCCTCAGGGTCACCTGAGTGGTGCAAATCGAAGTGGAGCCTTCTTGGAACTGTTGAAAGGACTGTGTTGTAGACTGGAGGTAGATGATGTCGTATCCCTCCCCCTCTTTGAGAGAGGGCTGCTCAATCCGGACATAGATGGCCTCTTGGAGACCTCTTTCAAACCAGCAATCCTGTGTGTCCCAAATATGGAGTTTGTTGTCTTCAAAAGAGCGGCCTTTGTCTTTTAAATGCAGGTGGACTGCTGAATCTGGTCCTTTCGGACAACCATCACCTGGATGACTGAGTATCTCCATCGACATAAATTGCTGTTATTTAATTGACAAGACTAGAGCCTGTGGCTTCTTATCGGACAGAGTTAGAGTTAGTTAGAGTTAGAGTTAAAGTTGTTAGAGTTGTTAGAGTTGTTAGAGTTAGAGTTAGTTAGAGTTAGAGTTAGTTAGAGTTAAAGTTAAAGTTGATAGAATTAGAGTTAGTTAAAGTTAGAATTAGAGTTAAAGTTAGAGTTGTTAGAGTTAGTTAGAGTTAGTTAGAATTAGAGTTAGAGTTAGAGTTAAAGTTAAAGTTGTCAGAGTTAAAGTTGTTAGAGTGAGAGTTAGAGTTAGTTAGAGTTAGAATTAGAGTTAAAGTTAGAGTTGTTAGAGTTAGAGTTAGAGTTAGAGTTAGAGTTAGAGTTAGAGTTAGAGTTAGTTAGAATTAGAGTTAGTTAGAGTTAAAGTTAAAGTTGATAGAATTAGAGTTAGTTAGAGTTAGAGTTAAAGTTAAAGTTGATAGAATTAGAGTTAGTTAGAGTTAGAATTAGAGTTAAAGTTAGAGTTGTTAGAGTTAGTTAGAGTTAGTTAGAGTTAGAATTAGAGTTGTTAGAGTTAGTTAGAGTTAGTTAGAGTTAGAATTAGAGTTAAAGTTAGAGTTGTTAGAGTTAGTTAGAGTTAGAGTTAGAGTTAAAGTTAAAGTTGTCAGAGTTAAAGTTGTTAGAGTTAGAGTTAGTGTTAGTTAGAGTTGTTAGAGTTAGAATTCTCTTATTGGCCAAGTGTGCAGAAGCTTACATATGGAAGGTAAGGCATCAATCTCCATAGGTAACCGAACTGGTTTTCCTCTGCATTTCCCTTTTCTCCAATCCCAGCCTATTCTATTTTGCAATTGATGAATCCGAAGCTGTGTGGAGCCGAGAGCTGCCATTCGTGGAAGCCTCACTTCTCACTTCTCACGCCTCCAGCTTTTGGGCTCTGTAATAAATTTCACAAACAGCCTCCTCAGCAAAACCAGGCTCCACTTTTTTTTTTTAGCCAGTTGTAAATCGGTCCCACCATCCCAGCCTGAGTTTTACAAGCAGGATGCACCAAGGTCTTTGCTACTCTCCACTCTGATCTTGTATTCTTTCTCTCGGATATGCCAAGAAGCTCTAGGGTGTAGTTTGGCAGAATGAAGATGATGGCTAGCTACAAAAGGCTTGGGAGTAACTGAAACAGGGGTGAAATGCTACCAGTTCGGACGAATCGGTAGTGATAAAAACTACCGGTTCGGTCAAGCTGGTAGTTTAAAAAGCTACCGGTTCGTCTGAACTGGTATTTCCGATGATCAGCTGTGCCACGAAGCTAAATCGCGCTGCACAGCTGTTCCTTCCCCCCTCGCTGTTCTACTTACCTAGCGAAGTCTTCTTTTTCCATGTGAAACATGTTATTTGTCTTCCTTGTGTGGGTTTTTCTTTCCCCTCCTCTTTTCTATGTAGCAGAGAACAGACGGATTCATTCTTCCTCAAGGCTTACTGTATATAATTGCTTTCCAGGGGCCATCAAATCTGGGGAAGAGCATTGGGCGAAGGCTGGCTGCTCCCCTGCAGTTTATTAAACTATCTTTGTTACTCTAACCAGTTTACTTGAAGCCTGTGTTTAAGGGAAGAGGTTGCACCTGGTTTGTCTATTGGCTCCGTCTATTTGTTTCTTTTAAAAGGGCCCTTTGGGAGAGCCTCTCTTTGCCCAACATTGGAGCTTGGCATCCTTTTTTTTTTATTTTTCCTCATTTACTCCCAATAAAGCTAACGAGAAATTTGCATGTAGGGAAAGCTGCTTGGTTGTCCTGGCGTCCCAATAAAAAATTATCACCCCGCCCGAAGCTAATTAAATCAGTTGCAAGCTGCTGTTTCTTGGACTTGTGCCTTTGTCAAAAGAAGAGACGGGAACCAAGATGGATAGGAAGGAAGGAAGGAAGGAAGGAAGGAAGGAAGGAAGGAAGGAAGGAAGGAAGGAAGGAAGGAAGGAAGGAAAAGAAGGAAGGGAAGGAAGGAAAGAAGGAAGGAAGGATGAATAGATGGATGGAAGATGGATGGATGGAAGGAAAGAAGGAAATGAATAAGGTAGGACAGGAAGGAAGGAAATAGGAAGGAAGGAAAGGAGAAGAAAGGATGAATAGATGGATGGAGGATGGATGGATGGAAGGAAGGAAGGAAATGAATGAGGTAGGACAGGAAGGAAGTAAATAGGAAGGAAGGAAGGAAGGACAGATGGATGGAGGATAAATGGAAGGAAGGAAAGGAAGGAAGGGAAAGAAGGAAGGGAAGAAAGAAGGCAGGAGGGAAAGATGAACAAATGGATGGAGGATGGAAGGAAGGAAGGAAGAAAATAAATGAGGTAGGACAGGAAGGATGTAAAAAGGAAGGAAGGAAGGAAGGAAGGAAGGAAGGAAGGAAGGAAGGAAGGAAGGAAGGAAGGACAGATGGATGGAGTATAAATGGAAGGAAGGAAAGGAAGGAAGGGAAAGAAGGAAGGGAAGGAAGGAAGGGAAGAAAGAAGGCAGGAGGGAAGGATGAACAAATGGATGGAGGATGAAAGGAAGGAAGGAAGGAAATGAATGAGGTAGGACAGGAAGGATGTAAATAGGAAGAAGAGAAGGAAGGAAATGAACAAGGGAGGACAGGAAGGATGTAAATAGGAAGAAGAAAAGGAAGGAAGGAAATGAACAAAGGAGGACATGAAGGAAGGACAGGAAGAAAAGAAGAAGCAGAGAGGCATGAAGGGAGGGAAGATGGGAAGGATAGGAATGAGAAAGATGGATGGATGAATGAAGGAAGGAAGAACATGAAGGAGGGAGAAAAGGAAGGAGGAAAGGAAAGAGGAAAGAAAGGACATGAAGGAGGCAAGAAGGAAGGAAGCAAAGAAATGAGGGAGGACAGGAAGGAAGGAAGGAAATGAGGGAGGACAGAAAATGAATGAGGAAGAAAGGGAGGGAGGGAGGATAGGAAGGAAAAAGGAAAGACATGAGGGAGGACAGTGTATGAGGAAGGAAGGAAGGAAGGAAGGAAGGAAGGAAGGAAGGAAAGAAGGAAGGAAGGAAGGAAGGAAGGAAAAGGAAGTCATTTGAAAATCCTTGCTCCTTACCAAATACATAACTGTTGCAGGGCTCAGGTGCAGCTTTATTACGCAGAACTGGAGCGCAGCTGTTTGCAGAAAACTCACATTTTTATGGCACTGCTTGGATGCCTGCTCTCTCATTTTCCTTCAATTATTCAAATCTAATTCAGCGAGGGTGAGCGTGTGAGCACTGTTAGCGTGGTCAGATTGCATGTGTAATCTCCCTCCGTCAAGCGTTTACGAAGCTTCCTGGGCATCATTTGCAGGAAGGCCATTCCTTCCGGCTTTGTCATAAGCCCACAAGTCAAGAGAATGTCAGGCAAAAAAAATAAAAAAGGGAATATCATTTTTCACCATTGTTTCAAATGATCAGGTGACAGTGAATGATATGGGAATGAAAATGCATGAAAATGCCAAAATCCAGGTGGCAGAAAACTCCTGCAAAGATCTTGTGTCCTTAAACGTACCTTGTGGATGTATGTGGGAAGAATTTATAATGTTATATAGTGTAACTGTTAGAAATATTGTTGCATGGGGAATCATGTTTTTTTTTTAAAAAAAGTTACGTGAACAGCGTCTAAAATCCTTTAGGCTCATAGCAAACATAGGAAGCAATGAAACACTTGCCGCCTTTCAAATTGTAAGCCTAGATAGGCAAACACACAAAACTCAATTAACACAAAGTCAAGGTAATTGTAAGGCTCGCGGTCCAAAGGAAGACACTCAATCCACCTCACTTGGTTCAATCAACCCCCTTCTCTGGGGTCCCAAAGGGGCTTTTTTTTTCTTTTTCAAGAGGCAAACGGACTTTCTGGTTTTTCTTTGAAGGCCTTTCGCTTCTCATCCAAGAAGCTTCTTCAGCTGAGAGAGGGGGGAAGGAGGAGGGAGGGGGAGGGGGAGGCGAGGGGGAGGGGGAGAAGCAGAAGGAGGAGGAGGAGGGGGAGGGGGAGGAGGAGGAGAAGGAGAGGAGAAGGAGGAGGGGGAGGAGGAGAGGAGGAGGAGAAGGAGGAGAGGAGGAAGAGGAGAAGGAGGAGGAGGAGGAGAAGGAGAGGAGGAGGAGAAGAAGAGGAGGAGGAGAAGGAGAAGAGGAAGAGGAGGAGAAGTAGAGGAGGAGGAGAAGTAGAGGAGGAGAAGAAGGAGAAGGAAAAGGAAAAGGAGGAGAAGGAGAAGGAGAGAAGGAGGAGAGGAGGAGAAGAGGAGAAGGAGAGGAGGAGGAGAAGGAGAAGAAGGAGAGGAGGAGGAGGAGAGGAGGAGAAGTAGAGGAGGAGGAGGAGAAGGAGAAGGAGAGGAGGAGGAGAGGAGGAGGAGAAGAGAAGTAGAGGAGGAGGAGGAGGAGGAGAAGGAGAAGAGGAAGAGGAAGAGGAGGAGAAGTAGAGGAGGAGGAGAAGTAGAGGAGGGGGAGAAGGAGAAGGAAAAGGAAAAGGAGAAGGAGAGGAGGAGAAGAGGAGGAGGAGAAGAGAAGTAGAGGAGGAGGAGGAGGAGGAGAAGAGGAAGAGGAAGAGGAGGAGAAGTAGAGGAGGAGGAGAAGTAGAGGAGGGGGAGAAGGAGAAGGAAAAGGAAAAGGAGAAGGAGAGGAGGAGGAGAGGAGGAGGAGAAGAGGAGGAGAAGTAGAGGAGGAGGAGGAGAAGGAGAAGGAGAAGGAGAAAAGGAAGAGAAGAGGAGGAGGAGAAGGAGGAGAAGGAGAAGGAGAGGAGGAGGAGGAGGAGGAGGAGGAAGAGGAGGAGGAGGAGGAGGAGGAGGAGGAGGAGGAGGAGGAGGAGGAGGAGGAGGAGGAGGAGGAGGAGGAAGAAGAAGAAAATCCAAAAACTTTTCCCAACTTGCTCAAAAGTCTTCTTCCTTGGTTGTCTCTCTCATGAAACCAAGATGTTTGCTCAACGGTTGAGAAAGACCGGACATCAACAACCCTCTCCTGCCAACCACCATGAGATATTTTTCCTCCAGCCCCGTGTGAATAATAATTCTCCTCCTTGTCCCGCCTGCCGCCAAAATTCACAGTCTTTGTTATCTTGGCCCATTCAGAATTCTGGGGACCGAGCCAAGAAGAGCCCACGGATCTGTAACCACCGCGCATTATTCAGAGTCCCACAATATTAGCTCTCCTGCTGGAGTCAGCACAAAATGTGATGATGCCATCCCAACTTCTAATCAAACTAATCAGAGACCCATTGCAAGTGGGAAGGAAGGGGGCAGCTAGAGCATTGCGTGGCTTCCCCTCCGAAACGGCTCATAAATTGTTTAAAGGAAGGTCTGGGTTTTGGCTGACCTTGAAATCCCAAAAACTGCAGAAAAGTCAACCATTGCACTTTCCGGCCAAGGATCTCGGGAGTAGAGACAAGGTCCCACTCATAAGAGAAGAGAGATTCATAAACCTTACGGTCGATGCCATATCAAAGATCCTGCTTTGGAATGAACTGGATTGACCCCAGTTCGGACCGGTTCGCAAGAACCGGTAGTAAAACCAGCAGGAGGCCCTACCCACTGCCCCGGATATGATGATGTCATCATCAGCGATCTGCGTATGCACAGAAGCTTCACAAACGTGGGATCCCGTTGCGAACCGGTAGTAAAGGTAAGTAGAACCCACTCCTGAACTGGACAATTAACCAGTGGAACGACCCACCTCCAGAAATTTCGGGTGCTCCATCGCTGGAGGGTTTTTTTTAAAGATCCTGGCCTGGAATTGTCCAGAGTTAATGATGAACTTCAATGGGTCAAGCTTCCAAGTTCAAGATCTATCTAAGGGGCTGCCACAAAGAAGAGCCTTGGTAGTACAGTGGTCTAAGGCACCCTGTTATTAAGACCAGCTGTCTGCAATTACTGCAGGTTCGAATCTCGCCAGGCTCAAGGTTGACTCAGCCTTCCATCCTTTCTAAGGTAGGTAAATTGAGGACCCAGTTTGTGGGGGCAATAAGCTGACTTTGTATAAATATACAAAAGGATGAAGGCTATTGCTTAACGCATTGTAAGCCGCCCTGAGTCTCCGGAGAAGGGCGGCATATAAATTAAAAAAAAAACAAACAAACAAAGAAGAGAGGGTCATCCTATTCTCCAAAGCCCCCGAGGGTAGGACAAGAAGCAACGGATGGAAACTAATCAAGGAGAGAAGCAACCTAGAACGAAGGAGAAATTTCCTGACCGTGAGGACAATTTATCAGTGGAACGACTTGCCTCCAGAAGTTTGAGTGCTCCATCACTGGTGGCTTTTAAGAAGAAATTGGACAGCCATTTATCTGAAATGGTATAGGGTTTCCTGCCTGAGCAGGGGGCTGGATTAGAAGACCTCCAAGGTCCCTTCAAACTCTGTTGTTCTGTTCTGTTCTGTTCTGTTCTACTCTACTCTACTCTACTCTACTCTACTCTACTCTACTCTACTCTACTCTACTCTACTCTACTCTACTCTCCTCTCCTCTCCTCTCCTCTACTCTACTCTACTCCACTCCACTCCACTCCACTCCACTCCACTCCACTCCATTCTGATTTCTCTTCTCCTCTCCTCTCCTCTCCTCTCCTCTCCTCTCCTCTCCTCTCCTCTCCTCTCCTCTCTTCTCTTCTTTTCTTTTCTCTTCCTTTCCCTTCCCTTCCCTTCCACTCCACTCCACTCCACTCCCAACTGCCTATTCTATTCTATTCTATTCTATTCTATTCTATTCTATTCTATTCTATTCTATTCTATTCTATTCTATTCTATTCCATTCCATTCCAATCCATTCCAATCCATTCCAAATAGAAATAGAAGTCATGATTCAAGGACTACCTAAATATTGGTTAGAGGTGCCAGTTCCTATTTTCACATACCAAGGAATCTGTGAACTCATGAAACCCACTTATACACACACACACACACACACACCCCTCATTGTTGAATTTTTGCTGAGTGGATCCAGGTTCTCTGGTCTTCCATCCTCCCTCCATTGTAGGCATTAGAAATTCCATAGAATATTAATTAGCCCAAAGTAGGGTAAGAAGGTTATTTAAAGTATTGTCTTCGGCTAGGAGACAAATATAATCAACACAACACTTTCTCCAAAGTTTTTTTTCAAAGAACGAAAGGTACCCAATGTTTCCGAAGCAGATCGAATTTTTACCTCTTCGCCGATGGGTTTCACAGCCACCCCCGACTCCTGAAAACTGCTGAAGTTTCATCCGTTTATTTTAATTACAGTTTTTTTGATCCAAGTTTCTGGGTAATAATATTCTTGTATGCAGTCATGTTCGGTGGGATGGTATTTTTGGAACTCGTATTTGATTCTTCAAGGATTTGTTCCAAGTTTGGTATCCCTCGTAAAAAGCACTCGTAAAAGCAATGTATTAATTAATTGGAGAAAGCAGCGAAGTCAGGAAAGTGCACGAAAAATCACAGCCAAAAAAAGTTCTCGCAAAGAAAGTGTGATCCGATATTAAAGGGATGGTATTTTTGGCAGGGCGAAGGAAAAAGCAGATGGGATTGCGTGGAGGAACAAATACTAAAAGCATTTTTTTTAATTAGGTGCTACAGCAGAGTGATAAACCATCCAGGGAAACAATCATTTCTAAACAAAAAAATAATAATTCTCTAATAATATTTGTCATACAACTATTTTTCAACTTTATGACAGCATGTAGGGGTAATAACGGCGATTAATAAGGCTTTTAGAAAATTATTCAGAAGACGAAATTATAAGATTCACATCAGGGTTTGTCAGAGTTTCTTTCAAAAATCAAACGCAGAAGCACACACAAATAACTGATAATAATACATGAGGTAAATTTACAATACCAACAGCAGGTTCACAGTTTCATTTCAGCTCAGATCAGCAGACAAGTTCAGACACATTGCTTCACAGCTCAGAGCTTAGCGCACTCTGGTTTCAGTTTCTCTTTCTCTGCAGAGAATCAGAAGCTGCAGACTAAGACATGCCTTGGCTCCAGTTTGTCTCAGCTCCCAATTGGCTGACTTAGTTGCTATGCCTGTTCATTGGCTGACCTTGTTACCATGTCTTCCCAGTCATGAATATTCTGACAGGGTTTAGTCTGCAGAATAGACTGATGGTGTCCCAGTGGTGCTCCAGATGTTTTGGGATTGCATACAAGGCAACCATCGCTATGGGTACAGTCTGTGCTTCCTTTGGCCACACTCGTTCTCCTTCTGTTTGTAGGTCTTTGTATTTTGTTATCTTCTCCACTTCCGGTCCACAGGCTGGGGATCCCTCCCTGATGTGTTATATGCAGACTTTTTTTCTGACCGTAGATTGTTGATGTGTGAGCACTATATAATAGCATTTAGCAATAGCACTTAGACTTATATGCCACTTCATAGTGCTTTGCAGCCTTCTCTAAGCGGTTTGCAGAGTCAGCCTCTTGCCCCCCAACAATTTGGGTCCTCATTTTACCCACCTCGGAAGGATGGAAGGCTGAGTCAACCTTGAGCCTGGTGAGATTTGAACTGCCAAATTGCAGGCAACTGGCTGTCAGCAGAAGTAGCCTGCAGTACTGACTCTAACCACTGTGCCAACTTGGCTCTTAATATATGGTGTGTGTATGTGTGTGTGTGTGTGTGTGTGTGTGTGTAGAGTATATGTATGAGCACGTAAATGTATTGGTATATATCTCTATCTCTTTATCTAATCTATCTATCTATATAACTTCTTCTTCTACTTCCTCCTCCTCCTCTTCTTCTTACAGTATCTATCTATCATCTACCTTCTGTTTATCTCTATTATCTATCACCTGTTTATCTATCTATCTAACCATCATCTATCATCTGTTTATCTATCATCTATCATCTGTTTATCTCTCTCTCTCTATGTATCTATGTATCTATCTATCATCTATCATCCGTTTATCTATCATCTATCATGTTTATCTATCTATCTATCTATCTATCTATCCATCATCTATCATCTGTTTATCTATCATCTGTTTATCTCTCTCTCTCTATGTATCTATGTATCTATGTATCATCTATCATCTGTTTATCTATCATCTATCATATCTATCTATCTATCTATCTATCCATCATCTATCATCTGTTTATCTATCATCTATCATCTGTTTATCCATCATCTATCATCTGTTTATCTCTCTCTCTCTCTCTATGTATTTATGTATCTATCATCTATCATCTGTTTATCTATCATCTATCATATTTATCTATCTATCTATCTATCTATCTATCTATCTATCCATCATCTATCATCTGTTTATCTCTCTATCTCTCTATCTCTCTCTCTATCTATCTATCTATCTATATATATATATATATATATATATCCTACCTAAACTATCCTTAGCTACAGTACCTACCTGTCTATCTTTCTTTTGATAGCAGGCATCCCAATTTCATTTTTTTAACGTGTGCCAGTGTGTTCCACAGAAAAAAAGGGGGCAATGAAGGCTGTCTTATATGCAAACAAAATAAAATCTATCAAACAAGACATTTAATTGCACGAACTTTTCCAGTCTGGCTCAGTGCTTTTTTCACAAAAACCTACTGGTGTTTTTTTTTTTTAATTATCCCTAAATATCATATCCTTTCCCCCTTTTCAATATTTGTTTTCAAGCATGGATACTTTTTTGGGGGGGTGGGCAGTGGGAAATGATAGTCTTCTACACCTCTTCATATTGAGATCCATCAGTGGTGGGATTCAGCCGGTTCGCACCACTCCGGGAGAACCGGTTGTTAACTTTCTGGGCAGTTTGGCAAACTGGTTGTTGGAAGAAATCATTAGGGCACAGAAACGGTTGTTAAATTACTTGAATCCCACCACTGGCTGAATCCCACCACTGCCCGGTGTGCCAAGGGCAGTGATGGGATTCAGCCGGTTCGCACCACTTCGGGAGAACCGGTTGTTAACTTTCTGAGCAGTTGGGCAAACTGGTTGTTGGAAGAAATCATTAGGGCAGAGAACCGGTTGTTAAATTACTTGAATCCCACCACTGGCTGAATCCCACCACTGCCCGGAGTGCCAAGGGCAGTGAAGGGATTCAGCCGGTTCGCACCACTTCGGGAGAACCGGTTGTTAACTTTCTGAACAGTTTGGCAAACTGGTTGTTGGAAGAAATCATTAGGGCAGAGAACCGGTTGTTAAATTACTTGAATCCCACCACTGGCTGAATCCCACCACTGCCCGGAGTGCCAAGGGCAGTGAAGGGATTCAGCCGGTTTGCACCACTTCGGGAGAACCAGTTGTTAACTTTCTGAGCAGTTGGGCAAACTGGTTGTTGGAAGAAATCATTAGGGCAGAGAACCAGTGGTTAAATTACTTGAATCCCACCACTGAGACCCATCCAATAAAAGTGAAGCTCTAATTATTAATATTGGGGGAGGCAGTGTATTCTTTCCCTCCGCCCCCTTATTGTCAGCTAACCTTCTTTCTCTAATTGTTTATTTATCTGGCAATGAATCACTTCAAATAGACCTAGAGAATTAATCTCTGGGCTTTTAATGACATTAATCAGGCTTAATTTGATGCTGCTGCCTCTGGTGCTAGTTAATTTGAGTAGCTAAATGTTTTAGCCGTCAGGGGCCGGAGCCTTTCCTATTTTGCAATGAATGAAATAATGGGGGGGAGAAGATTGCAAAAAAAAAAAAACCGCTTGCCTTAACTTCCCGCTCACCTGTCCTGCAAGGGAGCAGCTGGGCCTCTCTCTCTACCTGGACAGAGGAAGGGCAGAAGAGAAGGCAAAAGGAATATCGATCTCTTTGCAAAGAGCTTTGTGCCTGCTTGCCCTGGCGTGAGAATGGACTTCCTGGGCTGTGCCTCCAGGAAAAGACCCACAAGCCCATCCTCCACCTCCTGGGAAGGCAGTCCTTGTCTCTCTCTTTTTTCTTTTCTGCGATGGTGTGTCAAAATTAGTTGTCATTTTGGATACAGTTTTACTGGTTGAGCTGTGATAAACTGGGCCCTTCCTTCCTTCCCCTCACTCTCCTTCCTACCTTCCTTCCTGACTGACTTACTGCCTTCCCCCTCGCTCTCCTTCTTTCCTTCCCTTCCTCCCTTCTTCCTTCCTTTGTTTTCTTTCTTTCCTTTCTTTCTTGCTTGCCTGCCTGCCTTTCTCCTCACTCTCCTACTTTCCCTTCCCTTCCTCCCTTCTTCCTTCTTCCTTACTTCCTCTTTCTTTCTTTTTCTTTCTTTCTTTCTTTCTTGCTTGCTTTGTTTGCTTGCCTGCTTGCCTTTCTCCTCACTCTCCTTCTTCCTTACTTCCTTTTTTTCTTTCTTTCTTTCTTTCTTTGCTCGCTTGCTTGCCTGACTGCCTTTCTCCTCACTCTCCTTCTTCCCTTCTTCCTTACTTCCTTTTTTCTCTTTCTTTCTTTCTTTGCTCGCTTGCTTGCCTGACTGCCTTTCTCCTCACTCTCCTTCTTTCCTTCCCTTCCTCCCTTCTTCCTTCCTTCTTTCTTTTTCTTTCTTTTTCTTTCTTTCTTTCTTTCCTTTCTTGCTTGCCTGCCTGCCTGCCTGCCTGCCTTTCTCTTCACTCTCCTTCTTCCATTCCCTTCTCCCTTTCTTTTTCTTTCTTTCCTTTCTTGCTTGCTTGTCTGCCTGCCTTTCTCCTCACTCCTTCTTTCCCTTCCTTTCCTTCCTTCTTCTTCCTTTCTTCCTTCCTTCTTTCTTTTTTTTTCTTTCCTTTCTTGCTTGCTTGCCTTTCTCCTCACTCCTTCTTTCCCTTCCCTTCCTTCCTTCTTCTTCCTTCTTTCTTCCTTCCTTCTTTCTTTTTCTCTTTCTTTCCTTTCTTGCTTGCTTGCCTTTCTCCTCGCTCTCCTTCTTTCCTTCCCTTCCTCCCTTCTTCCTACTTCCTTCTTTCCCCTTACCATCCTTCCTGCCTGCCTTCCTTCCCCTCACTCTCCTTCCTTCTTTTCTCCCTTCTTTCCCCTTCCTCCCTGTCTGTTTGCCTTCCCCTCACCCTTCCTTCCTTCCTTCCTTCCTCCCTCCCTCCCTCCCTTCCTTCCTTCCTCCCTCCCTCCCTCCCTCCCTCCCTCCCTCCCTCCCTCCCTCCCTCCCTTCCATGGAACAGTGAAGGCTTTTCATTCTTCCAACTGCGAACTCATGAAAAAGTCCTACTAGTGTCCATGGAGGACAACCAGGAAAGACCGGAAGAGAGAAAGGGTGTATCTGCCCCAGAACCGTGCAGCGTTTGCCATCAACCAAATGAACTGTGGCAGGCCATCTGGACTTCAACACTTGAGCTAGCACAAGTCAGACCGTATTTCTTGTAACACGGAGCAGAAAAAAGGCAGGCAGAGGTTGCCTTCTCAGTAGGATGCAAGTAGGTTGGGCAGAAGGTGGCATGGAGACCTTCAAGGGTTTGACCAGATTCCCACTTGAGACAAGGCAGACCAGGGTTAACCCTTCTTAGTTTATATATATATATATTTATTTTGATTTATATGCCGCCCTTCTCCGGAGACTCAGGGCAGCTTACAATGCGTTAAGCAATAGCCTTCATATTGCCCCCACAAACTGGGTCCTCATTTCACCTACCTTAGAAAGGATGGAAGGCTGAGTCAACCTTGAGCCTGGTGAGATTTGAACTTGCAGTAGTTGCAGGCAGCTGGTGTTAAATTACAGTGCCTTTGTCTGCAGAGCTATCCAGGCTCCAATATTAATTGGAGAGTGAGCTTAACTCTCAGTTAGTCATGTTTGTTGTTTCGTTTTAGTCTTGTGTTTATGTGTTTCTATATTTCACTTCTTATATTGCTTTCCAATCATTATTGTGTGTTAATTTTACTGTAAATATTTAATAAAGATTTTTTTTAAAAAAGAAGAAGAAGAAGGGTTAACCCTAACCCTGGCCTTGGAAATAAATAAATAAAAATAAATAAAACTTTGAGGGATCTAGAGATCCCACCAACTTTCCTTGTTCGGTCAATGACCAGAGGTGATGGGAAGTGTCATCTAACATCTGGAAGAACCGCAATTTTTTCCCCCAAATATGGAATATGTCAAGGTTGGTTGGCCTCATGTGTCTGAAAATTCATCCCACGGGAAAACCAGAAGTCTATTTTATTGAGATTGGTTAAAATTAATACACAGGTAGGTCCTTGACTTATGACCACAATGGAGCCCCAAATGTCTGTTGTTCAGTGAGACATTTGTTAAGTGTGCCCCATTTTACGACCTCTCTTGCCACAGTTGCTAAGCGAATCACTGCAGTGGGTAACACGGTTAAGTTACGAGGGCACCGAAAAAAGTGACTTACGACCGTTTTTCACACTTATGACTGTTGCACGATCCAAATTCAGACGCTTGGCAACTGACTCGTATTTATGACAGTCGCAGGGTCCCGGGGGGGTCACGTGATCCGCTTTTGCGACCTTCTGACAAACCAAGTCAATGGGGAAGCCAGACTCATTTAACAACCGTGTTACTCACTTAACAACTGCAACGGTTCACTTAACAACGGTGGCAAGAAAGGTCGTAAAATGAGACAAAACTCATTTAGCAAATTTCTCACTTAACACATAAATTTTGGGCTCCGTTGTGGTCGTAAGTCAAGGACTACTTGTATTAACCTAGATAATGAAGGTATTTTAGAATTACAGTAGTGGCCAAAATTGTGGAAACCTTTCGGGAAAAGTGTTATTTTCTCAAACTAGCTAATAACACCACTTTTTTGGGGAGTAGTACCATAAAATTAAGGGACGTGGTGGCTCAGTGGCTTAGATGCTGAGCTTGTCGATCGAAAGGTGGACAGTTCAGCGGTTCGAATCCCTAGTGCTGCGTAATGGGGTGAGCTCCCGTGACTTGTCCCAGCTTCTGCCAACCTAGCAGTTCGAAAGCAGGTAAAAAATGCAAGTAGAAAAATAGGGACCACCTTTGGTGAGAAGGTAACAGCGTTCCGTGCGCCTTTGGCATTTAGTCATGCCGGCCACATGACCACGGAGACGTCTTCGGACAGCGCTGGCTCTTCGGCTTTGAAACGGAGATGAGCACCACCCCCTAGAGTCAGGAACAACTAGCACATAGGTGTGAGGGTAACCTTTACCTTTACCTTACCATAAAATTATATATCAATGGAAAGATAATTTAATCAATAATGGAATGGAATAACTTTTATGAAGGATTTGCTATTAGAATAGCAGTTACTGTATAAATAAGAAAAGTGAAAGACTTAGAAAAAACGAGATATACAAAAATGATCCCCATGTCAGTGAATCCTTAGTTGGGTAACCTTTAGCATGAATGACGGCCTTACAACGTCTT
>NC_142069.1:92152320-92187320 GCF_059756535.1 Pantherophis guttatus
TTGAGACCAGCTATACTGCCATCCTCTAGAATTTACTTGCAACTGGAAGTTACTTGTCTCCAGTAACACTTCCAGTGTTTCCTTTTAAAGTTTATATCTCTCTGGTTTTTTAAATCTGGAAGAAGAAACAAAACTTACTCTTCTCTTCATTCCGCATTCTTATCTACATTATGAAGCTTTTAAGGTATAAACCAGGGGTGAAATCCAGCAGGTTCTGATAGCTTCTGGAGAACCGGCAGCAGAAATTTTGAGAAGTTCAGAGAATCGGAAAATACCACCTCTGGCTGGCCCCAGAGTGGGGTGGGAAGGGAGATTTTGCAGTACCCTTCCCCTGGAGTGGGGAGGGAATGGGGATTTTGCAGTATCCTTCCCTGGAGTGGGGAGGGAATGTGGATTTTGCAGTATCCTTCCCCTGGAGTGGGGAGGGAATGGGGATTTTGCAGTATCCTTCCCTTGCCACACCCACCAAACCACGCCCACCAAGCCAAACCATGCCCACAGAACCGGTAGTAAAAAAAATTGAATTTCACCAGTGGTATAAACACATGAAGAGTCCTGTTTGTATGTGCTGCTTCTGCTCTGCTCTCTATCTAATGCAATTTTACAGATAGTCCTCTATTCACAACATTCATTTAATGACTGTTCAAGGTTGCAACGGCCCTGGAAAAAGAGTTGTTCCAGGTTACGACCTTTCCAGCATTTCCCTCATGGTCAGCTGCCAAGAATCTGAATTTCGATCAGATGACTGTGGGGATGCTACAAAAGTTGTAAGTGTGAACACACGGTCATAAGTCCCTTTTTTGGGGGGCCATTGCAACTTGCACTAAACGTTGCACTAAACGAACTGTCGCAAGTTGAGGACCCGGGAACCACCATATTTGCCGTTGTCTTCTCAAGATTTAGTTTCCCTCGTCCCGGTTCTCTTTGAAGTCATTACTGCGTTCATTACCGCACAATGGGTTGTGTTTCTTTTGTTCCACATCCCTGAATGGCTACAATAATGTGAAAAAAGCAAAGCCTTGTGAGTGGCCTGGAATGGCACATCCTTTGTTGTTCTATCCATTGATCACAAACTGGAACTCAAGCCAAACAGATTATTTCCAGCTCAAAGAATTGGGGAGAAGCACAATTCTGTCTTTTTCTCTTTGTATATGTACCAAAGGGATGCAGTATGCTCCCTCCCACATGCTGGGGCAGACCAGGTGCCTCCATAGAAAAACACTGAATCTCTCCCCTGGCTCCAGCTGATTAAGGGAGGAGAACTTGTGGCTCAGAGGTTAATACAACTTGCCTAACATGCAGGCACCCCAAGTTCAAATCCAAGTAAGGGTATGGCTAGCTGATGAGAGCTAAATAGCTTGAAAAACTCTCTGGGAGCAACACAGAGTTGCCGTTTGTCAGCAGAAAAAAGGCCCAGAAACTTGTGAATGAGATTTCACAGAACCAGGGCTGTAGAACAACTTAGTTTATGTAGGTAAAACCTGGCTAGAAAGAATATGCATATATACACACACACACACACACACACACACACACACACACACACACACAAACGTGTTTCCCTGAAAATAAGACCCTGTCTTATACTTTTTTTAACCCTGAAAGTAACTGATCTTATTTCTGATGCAAAAAAAAAGGTTATTCAAAGGGGCAATTAAATGAAGATGAAGAAATGATGGTGAGAATATACAGGACTGTAAGGCAGAGGTGGGTTTCAGCAGGTTCTGACCAGTTCTAGAGAACTAGTAGCGGAAATTTTGAGTAGTTTGAAGAATCAGTACTAAAAATGCTGACTGGCCCCATCCGCATCTATTCTCTGCCGGGAGAGTCCCAGCTGATCGGGAGGAAATGGGGATTTTGCAGTATCCTTCCCCTTCCACCCCCACCAAGCCACGCCCACCAAGCCATGCCCACAGAACCGGTAGTAAAAAACTTTGAAACCCACCACTGCTGTAAGGTAAAGTTCAGAGGCCAAAGGGTATGAAATGTTAAGGAAAGACGGGCCTGAAACTTAACTTTTTCTGTACCTTTTTTCAGCGAATACCAATAGGTTAGGAAAAACCGACCTTCATGTTCTTTCCACTAGGCTAAAAAAGGAAGCATTGCCATAATTTTGTGCAAGGGGATTGTAGCTCATCTTTAAAAAAAAAATAAAAAAATTAAGCCACATCAAACCTGGTCATTGTTTGGGTGGAAACTCCCGAGGGGATCATAGGATGGTGAGGCTGGAAAGTTTTTTTAAAAAAATCCTGACTCAAAACAGTGGCAGAAATCATTCACAGTGTTGCCCCAAGCAGTTCGGGGTAGGGATACTGGGGTCATCCCAGGATCAAGCTTGATTTGAAAAGAATTTTATCCAGGGGCAGAAACTTGAGTAACTTATGCAACCACTCAGACTTTGCAGCAGAAGGGAAAGGCCATCCGGAAACACAGGCAGCATAGTGGCGAGTGGTGGATTTCAAAAGTGTTTACTAACGGTTCTGTGGGCGTGGCTTGGTGGGCGTGGCAGGGGAAGGATACTGTAAAATCTCCATTCCCACCCCACTCCAGGGGAAGGATACTGCAAAATCCCCATTTCCTCCCGATCAGTTGGGACTTGGGAGGCAGAGAATAGATGGGGGCGGGGCCAATCAGCATTTTTACTACCGGTTCTCCGAACTACTCAAAATTTCTGCTACCGGTTCTCCAGAATTGGTTAGAACCTGCTGAAACCCACCTCTGATATGAGGCGTCCTGAATGCTCTCTGAGCTTTCAGACCTTTCATTACCCAACTAGGTAACATCATCAGTGCTAAAAAGAAGGAGAGGTTGTTTGCATCTTATCTACTAGTTGCAAGGAAACACCAAGCTCAGGGAGCACTAAGGATTCACCTTCCTCCTCCTCTTCCTCCTCCCCTCCCTCAGAGAGCACCAAGGACCCCATAGTTGTCTTCCTCCTCCTCCTCTTCTCTTTCTTCCCCACTCTGCAAATCTCACTCCCTTCTATCATTGATGATGTTCCCTAGTTGGATCATGAAACATCTGCAAGAAAAGCACCAAGCTCAGAGAGCCCCAAGGACCCCACAGTTCTCCCCCTCCCGTCCTCCTCCAACAAAGAGCCCCAAGAAGCCCATAATTGTCCTCTTCCTCCTCCTTTTCCTCCCCTTCTCTCCCACTCTGCAAATCCCACTCCCTTCCAGCACTGATGAAGTTACTAGCTGGATCATGAAACGTCTGCAAGAAAACTACCAAGCTCAGAGAGCACCAGTTCAACCGCGAGCTACAAACATTCTCTTTTATTTCTATACGCAAGATATTTAACTGTAATGAGGAAACCCCCTTATGTTAAAAGGGGGAAATTCCAAAACAACCTAAACAGGACAACGGTTGCAAATCTACAAGGAATCTATGCTGTTGCTTGCTTCTTCAGCAAGGTGAGCTACACAATACACAGTGACAGATCACACTTTTGGTTACCGTCATATCGATGGACAAATGAATGCTTAATAAATCTCCCCCATTATTTTGTGACTGTTCCCACTAAAACAGCATTTGAAATCATTCTGCATCAGTCCAACATCATTACAAATATATATATATATTTTCTCAGGTTTTCGCGGGTGTTTGTATGTAGGTCTTTGGTTCCTGGAAGCACGAAGCCGAGAACACCGGCCTGAAGATGACGAATGAGACTTCGTCGAAACGTCGCCAAGACACTTCAAATTTTACGTGGGAGAAGACCCGAATAACCAAAGACCTACATATATATATATATATATATATATATATATATATATATATATATATATATATTTCTGAATTCTTGTCTTGTATTTTCTAATAGCTAGAGTGGGCGGTGAGGGAAGGGAGGGAGGGAGAAACATTAACCACTAGGCTTCAATTCTAATTATTTGGAGTTGTCTTCAGATTTCTGGAAATCCAAGCATTTGTCTTGCCATCTGTTGAGTATTTGGGAAGGAATGCAAATGAGTTTAAAAATATACATTAAAGTTACTCTCCATATGGTTCCACAGAGAGAAATGTCAGCCCCCCCCCAAACTCTCCTCTCTTTTCATTTTGATCTCATTTAATTGTAGAAATGCAAATAGAGCGGCACATTTGCAATATTATTTGTATGCTTGGTTGCACACTCAGCCAGATATTTTGACTGGAGTTGGAATTTTTATCCATCTATTGAGACCTTTCCAGGGTCCTGGGATTATTATTTATTTTATGAGATTATTATTGTTGTTGTTGTTGTTGTTATTATCTCTATTATTCATTAAACATGAAACTCAGACAACTGAACATTTAAAAATGTATCACAGATACAATTGACTGGTGCTAATGGTTGATATGGGTTGCTGCCAGGGTCCTAGGTATCAACCAAGTATATTATTATTATTATTATTATTATTATTATTATTATTATTATTATTTAATCTTTAGTGAGATTCACAGTCTTTGAGGCTGGTTAATAGCTCAGCAGCTCAAGTCCTAACCAAGGACCTAGGAACTGTTAAGGTATCGTCGGAGGATGTAAGCTGTTCCGAGTAAGGTGGTTTTTTGTAGAGTCAAAATGTTCAAGTCCGGCAAATTTAGAATTTCTAAATAGCGGGGTAGCCCTTTGGGTATTGCTCCAAGGGCTCCAATTACAATTGGGACAACACACATTTTCTTTTTCCACAGTCGCTCAACTTCAATTTGCAAGTCCCGGTACTTTGTGATTTATTTTGTAATTTATATTTGTAATTATTGTTATTAGTATTATTATTATTATTATTATTATTATTATTATTATTATTATTATTATTATTATTATTGCAACAATGTGAAATCACAGCTGCCAGCTCTTTAGCTGGCGTTGGTCTTCATATGTATCGAAGTCTTCCCAAGAACCTATTAGTTGCTTCTGAAGAAATTGCCAGCAATTTAGGGCCAATTTAAGCTTTATCCCAAGGATTGTTCCAGTACTATTTGCCCTAATGATTCTTAAACGTTTGCCTGAAATTGCAAAAGACCAAAGAGCCTCTCGTGAAAATCGCTTTCTCTCCTAGAGCACAGTACACAATACTGCACGTCACTTTTTTTAAAAAAAGGTTCTATTGACTCTGTAGTAGATGACAATAAACAAAGAAATATTTTCATGACACAATATTTTCTTCTAGAAGGTGCTCTCAGTGCATATTCAAAAACCAGAAAAGGCACTACAGAAATTCTGCAAAAGAAAAATTTATTCCAAGTACTAAATCCATTTGTTTAGCATCTATCTAGCTATCTGTCTGTCTGTCTATCTTCCATCCATCCATCTATCTCTATCTCTATCTCTGTCTGTCTATGTCTGTCTGTCTCTCTCATCTCTATACCTATCTATATCTACTGTACATCTATCTGTCTGTCCATCGATCCATCGATCCATCTCTATCTGTCTATCTCTGTCTGCCTGTCTGTCTCTGTCTCTCTCTCTCCCATCTCTACACTATCTATATCTACTGTACATCTGTCTTTCCATCCATCCATCCATCTATCCATCTATCTCTATCTCTATCTCTGTCTGTTTGTCTGTCTGTCTGTCTCTCTCTCTCATCTCTATACCTATCTATATCTACTGTATATCTATCTGTCCATCCATCCATCCATCCATCCATCCATCCATCCATCCATCTATCCATCTATCCATCTATCTCTATCTGTCTTCTCTGTCTGTCTCTGTCTCTCTGTCTCTCTCTCTGTCTTTCTTTCCATCCATCTATCTCTATCAATCTGTCTGTCCATCCATCCATCCATCCATCCATCCATCCATCCATCCATCTATATCTATCTAACTATCTATCATCTCATCTATCTATCTATCTATCTATCCATCTTGCAGCTTAAACATCCATGATATATAAAAGTGTATTTTTTAAAAATCCAGGTAGTCGACTTACAACAGTTCATTTAGTGACCATTCAAAGTTACGATGACACTAAAAAAAGTGACTTATGACTGTTTCACACTTACGACCGTTACAGAGCATCCCCATGGTCACGTGATCAAAATTCAGGTGCTTGGCAACTGATTCCTATTTTATGACCGTCACAGAGCCCCGGGGTCAGGTGATTTCCCCTTTTGCAACGTTTTGACCAACAAAGTCAACGGGGGAATCCAGATTCACCTATCAACCATGCAAATAAATTAAAACAAATGCAGGGATTCACTTAACAGCTGGGGCAAAGCTCCCTTCACAACGGTTTCACTTACTTTGGCCGTAAGTTGAAGACCAGGTGTTCTCTGCAATCATTGCGAACCCTAAAATGCTAAAGAAACGCCAGTTTATCTAAACCTCTGATCTCTTGCAAGGCGCTGAGTAAGGACGTGTCTACACCTCTGTACTGAATTGCGAGAAATAATCTCATGCAGGAAGAGAAATTTGTATGCCTGACAAGATTCTCGGACGCAATCGTGCGTTGCTCGTCTTGACTCTCATCAAATCTCTGCCCCGGTTGTCCCGAGTTCAGAATTCGTTCTGTACAAAGCTTCACTAAAGCAGATTATTAGTCATGCTTGAGTAGAGGGAGATGATGGCTGGATGAATCCCACCACCTCTGCTTAAAGCAGGAGTTTTATTTATGAGGCTTACAAACCGCCCTAATTATACCTGAGTCCAAATAGACACATCCTTGACAGGCAGCTGTCTAGCTTCATTTCAACACATCAAAGGAAGGAAGGCCACCACGGGTGGTTGATGCTACTGTCAGTTGGATCTCCTTGTTTGAAGCTCGTCATCCTGACGCTGAGCTGCAATCTTCTTTCTTGTCAATTAATTATATTGTAATATTATTCTCTGCTTTGGGCCACGGGTGGGTGTTCTTAGGAAGAGCTTCCACATTGAACTCCTTCCAGACAAGGAGGTGCAGAAGACAGAAGACAGGTGACCTCCTCAAGGAACTGAAAAGTCCGATCGTGTTTCTCCCCAGGCGTGTCTTCTCAAAGCCTAAATGTTGCTAAAGTTGTCTTCCAGTCCTCAGTTCTTACTCTTCAACTTTCTCGGATATTTGTATTTTGGGTTGTGCCCAGAAGGAGACATAGGACTTTAGATGAGTCTAATCAAAGCAAGTAGCATTGTGATTTGGAAGTTCTGCTTCTGTGGATGTGGCCTCTAAAGGCAATCACCATCTCATACTGCTGTTGCGTTTGTCCTCCTCAACCACTAAGCCAAGACAAATAGAGACAGAATAACAATATAGCAAAGTTGGAAGGGACCTTGGAGGTCTTCTAGTCCAACCCTTTGCTCAAGCAGGAGACCCTCTACCGTTCCAGATAAATGGTTGTCCAATCTCTGCTTTAAAACTTCCGGTGTTGGAGCACCCATAACTTCTGAAGGCAAGCCATTGACATGACAGGACAGGACAGGACAGGACAGGACAGGACAGGACAGGACAGGACAGAAAAAGCAATTAGCAAGGCTGACTGGAGAATTCTGGGAGTTGAAGTCTATACATCTTAAAGGTGGGCATGGTTGAAAAACATGCAACTATTTGTTTGGTGACCCTTTAAAGTTACAGCTTAATTTACATTTAATCCCAGCATCTCTAAGGTCACGTGATCAAAATCTGGGTTCTTGTCAACTGGCATGTATTTATGACAGTTGTAGCATCCTACCGGTAGGATCACATGATCGCTTTTTGGGATCTTCCCAGCCGGTTTCCGACATGCAAAATCACTTGAGAAAACCGAGTTTGCTTAATGATCGCTCGATTCACTCAATGACCTTAGCGATTTGCTGAAAAATTGTGTGCAAAATTGGTCGTAAAAATTGGACACAATGACTTAACTTCGCTGAGGTCATAAGTTGAGAACCATCTCTAGATGTTTGCTTGTTGCCTCCAAAGTCCATTTTTTTCAGCTGATCCTTACAGATGGTAGGGGAAACCATTGGCATAAACTCTTTAACCACCACAACAAAAAAACAACAAAAATCAAAGAAAAATCTATGCTACCCAACAATTCCTTTGATCCCAGGCTCACCTGACGAAGATCATCCCCTTCCACTCATGTTTCTAAGAATTTGGGGTGTGTTAGGAAACTCCTGAGCATTCAAAAAAATATGTATATGACTAAGCTCTAAGTCCTTTTATAACAGTTTGCCTCAAACAGTTTTCGGTCTGGGCCAATTCCTTCCCCGTTGAACTCTCTCCTTTGTGTGAGTCAGAGCAGCCCTAAAGGACACCCCAAGTTCCAATATTAGACATTTAATGCAGGTCGTAATTTCAGTGTTAACCAGATGGCCAATCAGTCCTCCTGCTAATTTGCCTCAGGCAACCATTTTGAGGAAAGGAATAAATATCTTACCCTGGAAACTATCAAGCGGCACTATGGTGATTTCATCCGTCAAGGAAAAAAAAAATTACACACACACACACACACACACACAGACAGACACACAAGAGAATGGCAGCAGTATTTAAAATATGTAGCTGGGGGGGGATGTATTAAAACCCTCTATAAAAACAGTCCTATGTCCTCTTTTTTATATATATAAGTTCCTCAGCCGAGGGTACCTCAGCAAGTTGAGCCCCATTGAAATGGTTGGGTGGGAGAACACAGGAAGGGCTCCAAACACAAGAAGATCAAGGAATAAAACAATTTAAAAATATATATTTTATTTGGTCCTTAAGCTTCCGGCTTAATGGAATCCGAGCCTCAGTTTTAGGGAAACTGGCAGTGCAAACCGGATCATCTCCCCAGCGCTTCTGTCCTTGCTGTCATTAACGCTTCCTATTAAAATGGCATGAAAATAGTTGGTTCATTGCCTAGCAGATGCGTAAGGAAGGGTGGGGAAATCTCTTTCTGTAATTGCCTTCCAGAGACAGAAAAAAAAAATAAAAAATCCACATTTCCTCTCTTTGCTTTCCTTGAGACCCCATTAACATAAGTGTTGGGTTTAATCACCCACTCAACAAAACAACCATTTTTATTGCAATAGCTTGGGATACAATAGCAATTCTGATACTGCCCTGCCTACTGAGACTTCCCATTGTGACAATCCTCAACAACAATGGCAGTGCTTCTATTTGGGTCTCTTCATACCAGAAGACACCAGAAATAAGGACGCGTCCACTCCAAAGCTCTTGAGCAAGTGCAGAGTGCATTGGTCCTTTCCTCCCTGAAGAGCTGCAGGATATCTTGGATAACATAGGGTATTTTTCTTCCTTTTTCACTCATGCTAATTAACTTCTGGCTGTCCCTAAGGGATTAGGGTAGGAGAGAAGTCTAATAAATAAATGTAAATTCGAAATGATGTCCAGCAGGCATTTGGATACTCAACGGGGCTGGTCTTCTCTTCTTTCCAGATTCTCCTTTAACCTCTCTTACTCTTCCATTCTCCCAATAACCCAATCTACATTCATTTCATCTTCCCTTTATCCATCTACACATCCATCCTTTTCTCTTCCTTTCATCTCTGCTTCCTTCTTTCGCAAAAGAATGCTTGTGACATGCCTGCATCCAGACGTGGTGTTGTGGACCCATTTATGGACTGGGCAAAGGAGAGGGTTGACCTAGAAGTGATGAAAGTGACCGTGGACCCAAAGGGGAGAGAATCCAGTGGTTGGGACAATCTGGAAAAATGAGGTGGGACTGGGCAGGGAAAGTCTTTATTCAATGGGTGGTTAGATGGTCCTTGACTTGGTTTGGAAGGTAGGACAATGGAGAAGAGGTCCTTTGATAGCAGACGGAGAGATTTTCCCTGCCTTTATCCTCACTTGGATACTTCACACCAGAAGGATTGGTGTGCTTTGGAGATCTGGTGGATCACCCTCCCTCCCCAAACATATCATCTAGGCTAGATTGTGGTCAATGGGCAAAGGGGAGCCCAGCACCTGGCCTTATGAGCGGAAGAGGCAGAAGGTTAGACAATGGGGGAGAAGATTTGCCTGCCTTTTCAGATTTCCCACGCTGAATTTCACCAGGAACACTAATAAATCACAAATTATGTTTCTCGGTCACAGAATGGTCTGAGAATGGCAAAACAAACAAACCAACCAACCCCACAATGCACAAGGCATCGCATGCATTGCATTGATTCATGATCCAGAAAAGCCAAGCTGGCCGGTGATTTCAAACTTGGAAGTTTGATTCAAGTCTTCTACTGACTCAGGCCTGACTCTGAACGACCCTCTCCCGGCCTGAAACCATCTACCAGGTATAAACAAGAAACCAGCACAACCCTCCTCGCTTTTTGCTTTGTGCTTTAGTTCCTAGAAGATCCAAGCTAAAATCAAGAGCGGCAAAACTGATGTGGCCACAATTAGCACAGGGAGCTTCCCGTCACTCACTCATCACAAACTTCGCAAGAATGCAGAGCCTGACAACAGGATCCTCGCCACCTTGGGCTTCATGCGCCAACAGGCACGCGCGAGGGTTGTCGGATGCAAATCCAGACAAGATCCTTAACTTCACAGTCTCTCTCTCTCTCTCTCCACCTCTCTCTTCCCTCCCTCCCTCCCTCTCTCCCTCTTTCCCTCTCTTTCTCTCTCTCTCTCTGCATATCTCTCTCTGCATATCTCTCTCTCCCTCCCTCCCTCTCTTTCTCTCTTTTTCTCTTTCTCTCTCTCCTTCCCTCTCTCCCTCCCTCTCTCTCTCTTTCTCTTTCTCTCTGCATATCTCCCTCTCCCTCCCTCCCTCCCCCCCTCTCTCTGCATATCTCTCTCTCTCCCTCCCTCTCCCCCTCCCTCTCTCCCTCTCTCTCTCTCTCTCTCTCTCCCTCTTTCTCTCTTTTTGCTTTTTTAAACCCAGAGCCTCCCTGAGTGACAAAGCCATCCCTAGCCTGTCTCCCGCTTGGGGGTGGGGGGACACCTCAAGAAAAGTGGGGGGGGGGAATCTCTTGTCATCCCAAAAGCTTTCCGGGAAGGCAGGAATGGATAATAATAATCCTGCTGATTTCTTTCCAATTTGTTTGGGAAAATGCTGTCGCTTCCCCGTTCTTTTTTTTTTTTCTTCTTTCCTTTCCTTTCCTTTCCGAAAGGAAGCCTGGCGCGCAGCTAGCTACTCTTTGAACTGAACAGCTCCCTCCGGGGTCTCTTTCTCCTCCACGCACCTCACACACAAAGCGCCGCTTTCAGCCTGGAAATTAAAAGTCTGTGTCTACGGGGGAACTCCTGTACAAAGAGAGAGAGAGAGAGAGACCCCTCGGAAGCAGACAAGGAGAGAAGGAAAGAAAGAAAGAAAGGAGGGAAAGAAAGAGTCTTTCCTGCACAGAAAGCGCAGATTCGGTGCCAAAGCGCAAAAACTGAAAGCGAGCCGGGAAGAAACCGAGGCAGAGGCGGCTTGCTCCACGCCCGGGCTCTTCCCAAGACTTCCAAGCCAGGAGAATCGGCTTTTCTTACCTTGGTCCTCATGGGAGAAAGGAGCCCTTCCATTTTGCCCTCCTCTTCATGCCAGTCTTTTCCCCTTCAACTTGGTCCCTCTTGGTCCGTCTTCAAGTAGCCCATCCCAAGGAGTCACCATGCAGCCATGCTTCCCTTTCAGAGGAGCGGCCGCCCACCTGCTCCCACTCCAAGCCCCTCACTCGAGGGAAGCAGCGCCGCTTCTACAGGAGCCTCCCTGCCACTCACTCACTCGCACACCCTCCTTCCCTCCCTCCCTCCCGCTCGCTGGCTGGCTGCAGAATGCGCCTGCAGCTCCGGGCCAGCCTTCCTGGCAAGCTCTCGCTCCGGGCGCGGAACCGGCTCGGCTCCAGAAAGGGTGACCCCCAAACGCAGAGGGGAGCCCCCGGCTCGCCCGGCAGGAAGGAGAGAGGAGCCTTACCTCTGAGCATACAGAGAGGGCACCTTCTCTTGGCTCTCCAAGCAAACTGGTGAGGACCATCATCTCTAACTGAACAATAACTTTCTCCTAAATGTTGCTTTCCCCCTTTGCTTTGAAGAACGGGGCTGGTTCCAGCCAACGCCTCAAGCAAAATTACTCCATCTGAGGGGTCCTTGGTGCTCTCTGAGCTTGGTTGTTTTCTTGCAGACATTGCATTACCCAGCTTGGTAACACCATCAGTGATAGGAGGGATTTGAGTTGGGTTTGTGGAGAGGAGGAGGAGGATGGTGGGGGGGTTCCCTGGTGCTCTCTGCTTTATTGCAGATGTTTCATTACCCAAACTAAATAACATCTACACACTTATGCAAAAGAGACAATCAACAAGCCCAAAAGGGGACAAAAAGACCACAACGCTTCCCCACCAGCAATAAACACCCCAGATGAGGATAGATGAACTCAAAGATTAACGTCAGACTAACAATCAGGTAAACAATGCGCTAATCAAGGAACTGCAGAACAAGTCAACAGTAAACAGGCCAATTAAAGAACCTCAATCCCCACCACCAACAAGAGGGCAAGGCACTAGACTGAATATCAACTGAGAGCAAACATCTGCAAGAAAACCACCAAGCTAAGAGTGCACCAAGGACCTCGCAGTTCTCCTCCTCCTCCTCCTCCTCCTCCTCCGCACTCTGCTGGCCAAAAATGGGCCACACAGAGGCCCCGTGAGGCCTCCGCGTGGCCCGTTTTTGGCCAGCCAGACTTTTGATATTTCTAGGCCGGCCCCTTGGGCCAAATTTAAGCACCCCATGGGCCTTGAGTTTGACACCCTAGACCATTTCAACCCAAATGGCTGTCCAGTCTCTTCTTGAAATCCTCCAGTGATGGAGCACCCACAACTTCTGGAGGCAAGTCGTTCCACTGCTTAATTGTTCTCGTTTTTAGGAAGTTTCTCCTTAGTTCTAGGTTGCTTCTCTCCTTGGTTAGTTTCCATCCGTTGTTTCTTGACTTGACTTCTGGTGCTTTGGAAAATGAGTTGACCCCCTCTTCTTTGGGGCAGCCCCTCAAATACTGGAAGACTGCTATCATGTCACCCCTAGTCCTTCTTTTCTCTTGACTGAAAATTTGCTATTTTCCAACAGTACCATTTTTTTATTTTTTTTTTGCACAGGCCAGGAGAAAGTCTGGTTTTCTTGGCTCCACACACATTTCCAATGTTTGGTTTTACATCCACAATGTGCCAACTGCACCCATCGCTGAAGAACTTTCCAATCTAAAAACATGCTTTGAAGTAAACATTGAACTAACTTCTACTCCTCTTCCAGTTTAGATACACAGGACTGAAGTAGGCAACAGTTTGAGGAGTAGTGATAAGCGCAAATCCCCTTCTGATGAGGTTAGAAAAACGAAAACCTTGAGATCCGGCTGAGTATAAATTCTGAACTTTATTCCAGCAACTGTTTGCTATCTTACCGTGGTTCCTTATCTTGGAATAAAGATATCATTCCTAGCCGTGTTAATCTTTATAGAGGGGAGAGCCTCTCACGCAATTAAGACTGTCACTTTATCTGATTGAAAGCTTATTAAAAAATTACTGAAAATTATACAGTGAGATGTAAGTACATCATGATTAAGAGCAGGAGTGCAAAGCCAGAAAAAATCCCAGATTAAACTCTGAACTCTAAACTGGCAGAAAGTTGGACTGACTTTCAAGAGTCAAATGTGAGATGAAGATAACTGATGGACGCCGTAGAGGATTTATAAAGTTTAATAAATAGATAAATGGTGTAGCTTGATTTTTTTTTTTTTAAATTTGATTTATATGCCGCCCTTCTCCAGAGACTCAGGGCGGCTTACAATGTGTTAAGCAATAGCCTTCATACTTTTGTATATTTATACAAAGTCAGCTTATTGCCCCCACAAACTGGGTCCTCATTTCACCTACCTTAGAAAGGATGGAAGGCTGAGTCAACCTTGAGCCTTGGAGAGATTCGAACCAGCAGAAATTGCAGGCAGCTGTGTTAATAACAGGGTGCATTAAACCACTGTACTACCAAGGCTCCTTGGTAGTACACCATTGGCAAAAGCACTATATAAATGCAAGAAACATTTCAGGGAATTTACAGCTTCTGTCTTAAATATCCTAGAAGAAGAGTCTCCAAAATCTGGCCAATAACACAATAAAACTTTGCAGAAATGTTATTCCATCGATTTATAGCTCTGAGGCATATTTAACAATTTACCAAATGTATAGTTTTTGACAAACTCAGGGTTTTCCCCCAACCTCCCCTTGGATTCTTTAGCGGTTTGCCTTCTTATTGTATTCAAAGATAGAAGGCAGAACAATAAATATTTATCTATGGAAAGGATTTCACCTGGAAAACACACAAATTGTGACAGGTTCCATATTTGCTGCATATACAGCATTTCTTAAGAAAAATCAGTTTAAAAATCAAAATAAATATACACACTTTCTGAATCCAGGGAAACAAACCACACATCTAGCTCCCACTGACATTAGTGAAACAGTAGTTACTCCACTACAGGTCACTCCTTGACTTACAACAGCCCTTTATACAAGGGGTGAAATCCAGCAGGTTCTGACAGGTTCTGGAGAACCGCTAGCGGAAATTTTGAGTAGTTTGGAGAACCGGCAAATACCACCTCTGGCTGGCCCCAGAGTGGGCTGGGAATGGAGATTTTGCAGTATCCTTCCCCTGGAGTGGGGAGGGAATGGGGATTTTGCAATATCCTTCCCCCAGGAGTGGGGTGGGAATGGGAATTTTGCAGTATCCTTCCCCTGCCACGCCCACCAAGCCACGCCCACAGAACCGGTAGTAAAAAAATTTGGATTTCATCACTGCTTTATACTGACCATTCAAAGTTACAATGGCTCTGATAACAGGGACTTATGACCATTTTTCACACTTGTGACCGTTGCGGCATCCCCATGGTCATGTCATCAAAATTCAGATGCTTGGGAACTGACTCATACTTATGACGGTTGTAGAGTCTTGGGGGAACCCCTTTTGTGGCCTTCACACAAGCAAAGCCAATGGGGAAGGCAGATTCACTTAACAACCGTGTTACTAGCTTAAGAACTGCAATGATTCACTTAACAACTGTGGCAAGAAAGGATGTAAAATGGAGCAAAACTCCCTTAAGAAATTGTTCACTTAGCGTGGAATTTGGGCTCAATTGTGGTCGTATGTCAAGAATTACTTGTAGTCTTAAACAAAAGAGCATTCTCTGCGTTCAGGTTGCTTGTCATAATAGAGTATTTAAAAAATCCTTAAAGCTTGGAAGCTTGAAGATGGGTGGACTTCAACTCCCAGAATCATCAGTTGTCCATCAGTTGGCGGTATTGTCTATCCTACATTGTTCTATCTCGTTGAGTGGTCTACTCAATCAAATGCCTTCTGTTTGTCTGAAATGATCTAGGGTAGTGTTTCTCAACCTTGGAAGCTTGAAGATGGGTGGACTTCAACTCCCAGAATCATCAGTTGTCCATCAGTTGGCGGTATTGTCTATCCTACATTGTTCTATCTCGTTGAGTGGTCTACTCAATCAAATGCCTTCTGTTTGTCTGAAATGATCTAGGGTAGTGTTTCTCAACCTTGGAAGCTTGAAGATTCTGGGAGTTGAAGTCCACCCATCTTCAAGCTACCAAGGTTGAGAAACATTGCCTTTAAACAGAACGAGCAAAGCTTGGTCTCTTTGTCCTTTATAATGATGAAATTTATATTTCTGGGACTTTCTAACCCACTTTGTAAAATGCATGAAGCGATACATAATTTACAAAGGAACGTCCAAAACCGATTGGAAAAGATCAAGAGTAATAGCCTTAAAGGAAAACATTTCAGGAACGCTAGATGGAATATATATTATATAGATATAGATATATTTCTGCCCAACGCAAAGCAAACACCAACCTCTCGAAATAATTAGTGCATCTTGAAATCCTCCAACTCATTTAAATGAACGAGGGCTTGACTGATTTGAGTATTTCAGATTAGCGAGACACCCCCCCACTCCCGTCAAGGCAGCCATGTTTGCACATCCATGGCCCTCACCGAGAACCAGTAGCTTTTTCTGTGGTGCTAATTAGACCAGTAACAGAGTTGGAAGGGACATTGGAGGTCATCTAGTCCAACCCCCTGCTCCCCCTACAGGAGACCTGTTCTAGGGATTTGAACCGCTGAACTGCCGACCTTTCTGATCGACAAGCTCAGTGTCTTAGCCACCGAGCCACCCGGTTAGGTAATCAGAGATGTCTCTTCCCAGCTAGTAGACCAAGTAGTTAAGTTGTCTTAACTAATCAGAGCTCTTCTGATATCCAGAAAGGAATACTTCGTCCTGCTTTCATCCATTGACACCTCCCCTTTAAAAAGAACCCCCCCAAATAAAGCAGGGGAAGGATACTGCAAAATCCCCATTCCCTCCCCACTCCAGGGGGAAGGATACTGCAAAATCTCCCTTCCCACCCCACTCCAGGGGAAGGATAATGCAAAATCTCCATTCCCTCCCCACTCCAGGGGAAGGGTACTGCAAAATCTCCCTTCCCACCCCATTCCTGGGGGAAGGATATTGCAAAATCCCCATTCCCACCCCATTCCAGGGGAAGGATACTGCAAAATCCTCATTTCCCCCCCTCCAGGGGAAAGATACTGCAAAATCCCCATTCCCACCCCACTCCTGGAGGAAGAATATTGCAAAATCTCCCTTCCCATCCCACTCTGGGGCCAGCCAGAGGTGGTATTTGCCGGTTCTCCAAACTACTCAAAATTTCCGCTACCGGTTCTCCAGAACCTGTCCGAACTTGCTGGATTTCACCCCTGGTACAGCTTGGCCCTAATAGCAGCAAACTTAATTTGCAACACGTTAATCAGAATTTAATTTTATTGATTAATTTATTCTAGTGGTCCAGCCACCGACCTCAAAGCAGGGACTCTGGGCGGTGAGGAATCAAAATTCATTTCCTTTTTTACCTCAGTGCCAGGACAATAGGACGGGTGTTGTCGCATACAACCACAATGATGTCATGTTGCCGGCCTCCCCATCCCGCCACCCCCACCCCCTTCTAATGGATCTCCATGGATGAGCGACAAGAAGATAATCACTTTTTCAAACAGCCCCCAGGCAGAATAAGCCAGTCTAAGCCTAGGTCAGACGGGGAACATTATCCTGGTGGGTCAAGCCACTCGGCCCCATTCCAGCTGCTCTTAGCCACAGTCGGTGCTATTATGAAGATGGCGGAGGATGATTTATATAAAGGCAAAGCCTTTTTCACGCCCTTCCTCGGGGTTGGCAAGATACACAAGGTTTTCTCCCTGTGTATCTTCCATTTCCACCCCACCATCTCCCCTTCCCAAAGCCACCGGGCCTTAAGGTAGAAATTCAAAGGGACAATAAAGTTATTGTTCTGTTCTGTTCTGTTCTGTTCTGTTCTGTTCTGTTCTGTTCTATTCTATTCTATTCTATTCTATTCTATTCTATTCTATTCTATTCTCTATTCTCTATTCTCTATTCTCTATTTTCTATCCTATCCTATCCCTTTTTCTCTTCTCTATCTTATTGTCTTCTTATTGTCTATTTCTCTTCTCTTCTCTTCTCTTCTCTCCTCTCCTCTCCTCTCCTCTCCATTCCTCTCCTCTCCCCTCCCATTCATATTCTATTCTATTCTATTCTATTCTATTCTATTCTATTCTATTCTATTCTATTTCTATTCTATTCCTTTTTCTCTTCTCTTTCTTATTGTCTTCTTATTGTCTTCTTATTTTCTTTATTTCTCCTCTCCCCTCCTCTCCTCTCCTCTCTTCTCCTTTCTTCTCCTGCCACCTGCCACAACACAAGTTAAAAAGGCAATGTAAGCAACTGTAAGTAACCACATTGATTTTAATCGAATAACATAGAGTTGGAAGGGACCTTGGAGGTCTTCTAGTCCAACCCCTCACTCAAGCAGAAGACCCTGTGCCATTTCAGACAAAAGGTTGTCCAATCTCTTCTTAAAATCTTCTTAAATATCTTCTTAGCTCCTCCTTTTGATGAGTTTATTGTGCCTTTTGTGCTTAAGAGGACTCTAATCAGGACTGAACGCTCCATTCTCATGATTTACTGTCCAGTAACCAGATAGCCCATAGAGGATACGACACAATGCTTTCATCCAACAGCTCAGGCATTCACTGAAGTCTGAGCACAAAAACCGTTTTTGTTCTACTGGGTTGTAAATGAATGCGATTCATCCTGAAATTCAAGAGAAGTTCTCAGATACTGCAGAGATATCCCTTGCTCAACTGGGTTGATTCAATGTCTGTTTTGCCTTTTGCAAATAGTTTTTAGTTTGGTTTATTTCTTTTTCCCAGGGCTCTAAATTGGCTTATGTGGCAATCTTCACCATCTGGTGGGGTGGGTTGAGTGGAGAGAGATAAAGACTAGCCCAGAGTCACTCAGGGTTTCCCCATGGTTGAGGATGGCCCTCTGAGCTGTGTGAATTGGCAAAAATGGAACTCATAATCCAGGAGTCACCAAACCTGGCAGCTTTATGACTTGTGGACTTCAACTCCCAGAATTCCACAGCTGGCTGAGGAATTCTGGGAGTTGGTTCCCAGGTCTTAAAGTTGCCAAGTTTGGAGATCCCTGCCATAATCCAACAATATGCAGGACACTAGTTCCAGTTGGACTGAGATCCAGGGAGGCTGTTGATTCAGAATAGGTAGGTTTGAAACCAACTTTTGAATGTTCTACTTCGGGAATGTGCTGCCTTTTAGGAAAAGGTCATTCGGGAGACTTTGGAAACATGTAGAGGGCAAGCTCAGAAAGTAGTTCCCATGGGACACTTACCTATTCACACGACTGGGCATGAGTAAATATAAAATAGATAATAAAGGAGAATATTTGGAGCTCAGGCTTGGAATGAGGGGTGCTTGGTAGCAGAAAACCCTACTCTCTTCTAGCACTGATGATGTACCCTAGTTGAGTGATAAAACATCTGCAAGAAAACCACCAAGCTTAGAAAGCACCAAGGACTCCCAATCCCTCCTCCTTCTCCTAATACACCTTCTTTCCTCCTCCTCTTCCCTCCTCCTCCTCCAATCCCCCCTCCTTTCCAGCACTGATGATGTACCCTAGCTGGATAATGAAACATCTGCAAGAAAACCACCAAGCTTAGAGAGAACCAAGGACCTCCGATCCTTCTCCTTCTCTCCTTCTCTCCTTCTCTCCTTCTCTCCTTCTCTCCTTCCCTCCTTCTCCTTCTCTTTCTCTTTCTCTCCTCCTCCTCCAATCCCCACTCCTTTCCAGCACTGATGATGTACTCTAGCTGGATAATGAAACATCTGCAAGAAAACCACCAAGCTTAGAGAGAACCAAGGACCTCTGATCCTTCTCCTTCTCCTTCTCCTCCTTCTCCTTCTCCTTCTCTCCTCCTCCTCCTCTGCCTCCACCTCCGCTTTCTCCTCGTCCAATCCCCATTCCTTTCCAACACTGATGATGTACCCTTGTTGGATAATGAAACATCTGCAAGAAAACAAGCTCAGAGAGCAATAAGGATTCCTCAAATGTCAAATAGCCATTTACCAGACAGCCAAGGTCAAAGACCTAACCACAAATAAGCGCAGTGTTTTGCAACAGGGAGTTGGGGTCCACTCATCTTCAATTGGTCCAGGCTGAGGACCACCAAGCGAAACCTCAGAATCTATCCTCAAGCCTTAAGCATCCATAGAATACCTTTCGCCTCCGTAGTTCCTTTTATTATCCAGCATCAACTTCACTAGAATGATGCTGGAGAAGTTGGAGAGATACTGAGATGTTCTCAGAGGGCCCAGGTGTCTCCATGGGCACTGCTGGGCCTCATGGGTTTGACCGAAGGACCAAAGGCTCCTGCAGCCAGGTGAGAGAAGAAGAGCAGGGCCACAAGGAGAAGAAGAAGACTTCCAAAGTGGAGAGGCAACCATTTTGCACTTGGCAATTTGTCATTCTTGGTCATGGCTGGTATCAAAGGACCCCCGTCTCTCCCCCACCCCCCCATAACCCTTCCTGATCTCCACCGCATTTGCTGAGAACAATCCACCAGCTTCCTGCTGCTGTGCCCCCATTTTCCTATCTCCACAGCCTGACAGTCATGTGAGGCTGGCAGATTATCAGCTGAACAAAAGGTAGCATCAAAAGGTTGCCATGGAGACCGGTTGGCAGTCGGGGAATATCTCCAGCATTAGGCAGAGATAAAGGGGGAGGCCCCGAGGGAGGGGCCAGCCCCTCCCTCGCCATTGTGATCTGGAAATCTTCCACTTCACAGGACCTGTAGACATATTGAGGTGTGATTTACCTTCCATGCAAGGGGTTCTTTCTCCCCACCCCCAAATCTCAAAGGAACATCCTCTACAATCTAGAAATAGGAAGCATCAATTCCAATCATGTCCCCTTCCCCCACTAATTTTTCACTCTGGCACCTCCTCCTAAAATTAGCCTCCCATCTGCTCTGTCCCACCTAAGGCCAGCCAACAATTGGGCATCGCGGAACAAAAGCCAGAAGATAATCATAATAAGACTGAAATTGAGCAAGGGATGGAAAGATCGATGCCTACGGATCTCGCCAACCCCGCTGAAAATCCACTCAATTCTTTAGTTGCTTTGTTCCCCCAAAAAAGATGGTTGCAGTTTTTGATGCACATATATTGATATATTTCTCAGTCTTGGCCACTTGAAGATGGGTGGACTTTGGCTCCCAGAATTCCTCCTGGCTGGGAGTTGAAGGCCGCATGTTTTCAAGCCACCAGGACTGAGAAACACTGATTTACTGTATATAATCAAGAACATCATTTTATGTACTTGTTAGATTTCTCTCCAGGTTTTTTTGTTTGTTTGTTTTTTGCCCTATAGCAATGATGGCTAAGCTTTTTGCCGTCACATGTCAAAAGTGGGGGGAGCACAGGGAGGTTGCCCACGTGTGTGCCCACACCCATAATCCAATGCGCCCCACCTCTGCGCATGCATGCCCCCCTGCTTTTAGCACGTGATGGCACGGTGGGCCCGGTACGCCCGTTTTTCACCCTCCCCAGGCTCCAGAGGCTTTTTAGGAGCCTGGGGAGGGCAAAAATAGCCTTCCCCACCCCCCCAGAGGCCGGAAACAGCCCATTTCCCAACTTCCGGTGGGACCGAAAGGCCCAACAATCAGCTGGCCGGCACACACGTGCGCGCTGGAGCTGAGCTACGGCAACGCTCACGTGCCCACTGATATGGCTCCGTGTGCCACCTTTGGCACCCGTGCCATAGGCTCGCCACCACGGCCCTATAGGGAGCACACAGATTCTCCCCAAATATTATTAGATACGTGTGCAAAGAGCTGTTGAGCTAGAATAAGCAGAGGAAAGAATTCCATAATCCATATTTTAGATAGCTTTGGATTGGATTAATTTTTGCAATGTCTAACTCCCCTGAGATTGCATCAGAGGTGGGTTTCAGCAGGTTCTGACCAGTTCTGGAGAACCGGTAGCAGAATTTTCAGTAGTTCGGAGAACCGGTAGTAAAAATTCTGACTGGCCCCATCCGCATCTATTCTCTGCCTCCCAAGACCCAGCTGATCAGGAGGAAATGGGGATTTTGCAGTATCCTTCCCCTGCCACACCCACCAAGCCACGCCCACCAAGCCATGCCACGCCCACCAAGCCATGCCACGCCCACCAAGCCAAACCCACAGAACCAGTAGTAAAATAATTTGAAACCCATCACTGGATTGCACCGTCTTATTTCTCCAGCTAAACACCCATTCCCAGTGGGCATTTTTTTGACATTTGTTCTGATAAAGATAACTCTGAAGTCCAGAAACCAACTACCCTAAAGGAGGCTGGAAATGTCAGCTCCATGCTTTGCTTTTGTGCCTCCTAAGGGGAACCCAGTTTGCCAAGGGGGCTTCCAGCCAAAATATATGGCCCATCCATGCAGTACAGTGTAGCGGTGCAGATGTTTTTTCATTTCATTTCATTTTATTGGATTTGTATACCGCCCTACTCCCGAAGGACTCAGGGCGGTGAACAGCCACAGAATAAAACACATAAATACAAAATTTAAAAACAGAATAAAACTGAATTAAATTTGGCCGAGACAAATTAAAAACACCCAATAATTTAAAAGCAAATTAAAATTTACATTTTAAAGGGGAAAGATTTAGGCCAGGCCAGCTTGATGGAATAAAAAAGTCTTGAGAGCGCGACGGAAGGTGCGCAGATCCGGGATCCTCCGTATCTCCGGGGGGAGCTCATTCCAGATAGTAGGTGCCCCCACAGAGAAGGCTCTCCCCCGGGGGCCGCCAGTCAACATTGTTTGGCTGACAGCACCCGGAGGAGCCCCTCTCTATGGGAGCATACCGGCCGGTGGGAGGCTGTTTGTGGTAGCAGGCGGTCTCGTAAATAGCCAGGTCCTAAGCCATGTTGGGTTAAGAGCAGGAAGACCTGGCTTCAATCCACCATCAGTGGTAGACAGCTGATGGTGGACAGAAAGAGAACCAACCTAGAACTAAGGAGAAGCTTCCTGACAGTTAGGATCATCAACAACGTGCCTCCAGAAGCTTTGGGTGCTCCAACAATGGAAGTTTTTAAGAAGAGATTGGACAAGCATTTCTCTGAGACCCAAAGGTGCTTCTTTTTCCAAGAGGCAACTGGACTCTCTGGTTTTTCTTTGAAGACATTTTGCTTCTCATCCATGAAGCTTCTTCAGCTCTTCTTGGACGAGGAGCGAAACGTCTTCAAAGAAAGACCAGAAAGTCCAGTTGCCTCTTTAAAAAGCACCTTTGGGACAACCATGACCTGGATGACTGAGAGTCTCCATAGACATTTATCTGTCTCCTGCTTGAACAGAGGTTTATTTATTTATTTATTTATTTATTGCGATTTATATGCCGCCTTTCTCCCTAGGGACTCAAGGCGGCTTACAAAAAGACAACTTCAATACAAATCACAATACAATACCAAATTAAAATCAGTAACCCAATTAAAAACGATTTAAAATTATATCAGTGTACCCCCAAACGGATCAGTTTAATTGGCGGAAGAGCCACGTCTTCAGCTCGCGACGGAAGGAAAGAAGGTCGGGGGCTGTCCTGAGCTCAGTGGGCAATCCATTCCAGAGGGTCGGGGCTCCCACAGAGAACGCCCTCCCCCTGGGGGTCGTCAGCCGACATTGTTTGGCCGACGGCACCCTGAGGAGGCCGACTCTGTGAGAGCGCACAGGACGATGGGAGAACGGCTGGAGATGGTCCTGCAAGTACCCCGGGCCTAAGCCATGAAGGGCTTTATAGGTGAGCACCAGCACCTTGAAACGTATCCGGAGTGCCACCGGTAGCCAGTGCAGCTCACGCAGGAGAGGTGTTACACGGGAGTATCTAGACGCCCCCGTAACTACCCGCGCGGCTGCATTTTGGACTAGCTGAAGCCTCCGGACACATCCCAAGGGCAGCCCCATGTAGAGGGTGTTACAGTAGTCCAGCCTAGAGGTAACAAGGGCGTGAGTGACCGTGGCGAGGGCATCCCGGTCTAGGAACGGGCGCAACTGGCGCACAAGACGGACCTGTGCGAAGGCCCCCCTGGTTACGGCTGTCAGATGGTCATCTAAAGACAGCCGAGAATCCAGGAGGACACCCAAGTTGCGGACCCTGTCGGAGGGAGCAAGGTTTTCACCTCCGATCATTAAGGATGGAACCTCCAGATCCCGGGATGCCGGCATCCACAGCCACTCAGTCTTGGAAGGGTTGAGTCTGAGCCTGTTCCTCCCCATCCAAACCCGCACCGCTTCCAGGCAGTGGGACATCACGGAAAGGGCATCCCTAGGGTGGTCAGGGGTGGAGATGTAAAGCTGGGTATCATCAGCATATTGATGATACCTCACCCCAAAAGGTGAGACTAGAAGACCTCCAAAGTCCCTTCCAGTTCTGTGATTCTGTCTCTTCTCCAGGTGGAGTCTTGGTTCATTGGCCCGAGGTCTTCTTAGCCATGGTTCCCATGCCATTCATGGGGGGATGGGGGAGAGGGCAAGTCTGGTGCCAGTCCTGTTTCCTTTTTAAGGGCACAGTAAAAACCTGGGTTTTACTCCGGCATTAGAGCCACGATAAGCACAGCTTCACTACTTCCAAATTTACCTTATTATTGGATGGCATAACTGTTAATCACAAAAAGTTAAGCAGTGAGGTGGAAGTTTGGCACTTAGAATAGAGTAGAATAACAGAGTTGGAAGGGACCTTGGAGGTCTTCTAGTCCAACCCACTGCTTAGGCAGGAAACCCTACAGGTGTTTCAGACAGGTAATTATCCAATCTCTTCTGAAAAACTTCCAGTGTTGGAGCATTCACAACTTCTACAGGCAAGTTGTCCCACTTATTAATTGTTCTCACTGTCAGGAAATTTCTCCTTAGTTCTAGGTTGCTTCTCTCCTTGATTAGTTTCCACCCGTTGCTTCCTGTCCTGCCTTCAGGTGCTTTGGAGAATAGCTTGACTGCCTCTTCTTTGGGGCAGCCCCTGAGATATTGGAAGGCTGCTATCATGTCTCCCCTAGTCCTTCTTTTCATTAAACCAGACAAACCCAATCCTAGCAACCATTCTTTATACGTTTTAGCCTCCAGCCCCCTAATCATCTTTGTTGCTCTTTTCTGCACTCTTTCTAGAGTCTCCACATCTTTTTTACATTGTGATGACCAAAACTGGATGCTGTATTCCAAGTGTGGCCTTGTAAAGTGATATTAACCCTTCACGTGATCTTGATTCTCTCTCTCTGTTTATGCATGGAAGGGAGATCACCAGCAAATCATCATCTAGAGTGGGGAGTTAAAATAAAATAAAATAAAATCTTCCAAAATCCCTTAGTGCTTTCAAGAAAACTACAGGGATGTATATGCCGTGATCTTGTAAAATCCGGTGTGCTTTTCATTCACTTTGATATAATTCTGGATTGTAACCATGACAAGAGGAGGTATGTTGTAAAGGACTTCATAAAGAAACAAATAAAATTATCTTGTTAGGTTCCACTTTCCTGATGTTTTGCCAAATAACCCCGAGTAACGTCCACATTCTGTATAAAGCTGGGTGCTGCACATTACCCATTGCTTAAAAACTGTTGACGCCATTAAAATAATAAAAAGTAAATTAGCCAAGATAGTTTTTGATTAATGCCTTGTTTGCAAAATAATTGCAGATAAATCTAAGTGCCAACGAATGTGCTGAGGTGGGCTTCTCCTATCATTCAGTCCATAGCTGAAATTATTTTATTGGAAAAATTAGGCAAACAAGCTGGTTTCTTTAAGGAAGACTGAAGATCTCATTTCCTGATCCAAATTTGCTTAATTCATGCAAAGCGGCCTCGTGCACAAAAGCCATTTCGTAATAAAGTCATCTCCCCATCTGTGTTTATTCTTGCCCATGATTTGCCATAATTAAAGAGGTTTCATTTACAAGTCATGTGCATTTGGGGAAGTTTTAAATTTATTTTTATGTGCCTGGAATGTTCAAGGCAACTGTTTAAGCTCCGACTCTCTTCTTGCAAATGATGCTTAAATCAGTTTATGCATTGGCCCCGGTGGGTAATGAAAAAGGGCTCATTAGTTTGGAATATGAATTTCATTCTTTAAGAGTGATTTTCTCTTCCTTCCCTCAAGAGTTTACATGCACACATACACACAAACAGTATGTATGTATCTCTCTCTCTCTCTGTGTGTATGTATGAATATATTTGTATATTTATAAATTATATATTGTGTACAGTGTATATCTATCTACAGTATCTATCATCTACCTACCTACCTACTTTATCTATCTATCTCTCTTGCCTTCATCAATATCAAGACTCAGCTCGGTACAATTTTGTTGAGTTACAGATGGACTTGGAGGACTAACATTTGGTCCCACAGATTTTGTTTTGCTTTGTTGAAAGAAGGGACTCTTTGAAGTAACAAGACTGTGAGATAAATAAACTTCTGGTGCTTTCCCATAAAGCCTCTGGAAATGTTTGACAGAAGAAGATGAAGCTAATGCTCAAATGTCCACTTTTTTAAATCATTCTGCAAGAATTCCTGCTGGAAACCCATTCATTTAAAATAATCCTCCAATGCAATTGGCCAAAAGAATGACGTAGAGTAGAGGCTACATCGTAGAGGAACAGAAGGAAGAATCACTACCAAGCAATGGTTAGATAAAAGAAATCCGGTTCAGAATTGTAATCCAAGAAAACAGACAAGACGAAAGGAGCAAGGAAGGTGGAACTGCATGCAAGCTTCCAAGGTTCTGTTTCTATAACTTTAGAATTAAAGTTATAGAATATTTGCTCACATGACTTTGGTTTTCTTGTCTGGTCTACCTTGAGAAGCTGACAAACAAAAGGAATAGAGTTTTCACCATATAGATATCTGTATCCAGCAATTACTAATTTGGATGATTAAATCTGGACTGCAATGATGTCAAAGTCCTCTAGATGGTATCAAAGAGTGAATAATTTTATTTATCTCTCTGCTGCCATCAAGAAGATGTCTGTATCTTGGCCATCCCAATCTGGTAGTAAGATTACTTACTGGTAGTAAGGCTCTCAAAAAGAATGCATGATGATGATGATGATGATGATGATGATGATGATGATGATGGAGGGGGGAGGAGGAGGAGGAAGAAGAAGAGGAGGAGAGGGAGAGAGGGAGGGAAGGAAGGAAGGAAGGAAGGAAGGAAGGGAATAAATAGGAGAAAGGAAACAGGAGGAGAAAGGGAAGGAAGGAAGGAAGGAAGGAAGGAAGGAAGGAAGGAAATGAATAGGAGAAAGGAAACAGGAGGAAAAAGGGAAGGAAGGAAGGAAGGAAGGAAAGGAGGGAGGGAGGGAGGGACAGGAGTGTTGGGGGAGGCTTATGAGATGCCTAAGAGATACAGAAAATTCTGCTGGTTGCCTGGTCATTAAAACTGAAATCTCTATTTCACAACATCTAATGATTATCACCAACCAGCAAGCTGCAAATATCCGGGTCTGGCATGTTTGCTCTGCATTACAAGGCAGTTCATGAAAAACAAATCCTGTGTGCCAAATTAATCCACATCCACTCTTCGTTTCTGTTTCAACAACATCTTAGCTGCCAAAGTGCGTTTTTCACGTGGCCGTGGACGCATCCCCAAGGTCACATGATCAAAATTTGGACACTTGGCAACTGACTCGTATTTATGACGGTCGCAGTGTCCAGGGGTCACGTGATCCCCTTTTGAGACCTTGGCAAGCAAAGTCAATGGGGAAGCCAGATTCACTTAACAACGGCAGCGATTCACTCAACAACTGTGGCAAGGAAGGTCGTAGAGCAAGGCAAAACTCACTTAACATTGAGAAATGTGGGGCTCAATTGTGGCCGTAAGTCGAGGACTACCTCTATTCTGTCAATCTGCTTCTTTTATTCCGCTTCGTCGAGTCTAGAGAAGGTAGAGATTGGGAAGACAACATTCAGCCTGAATCCCTAAATATTTCACATTTAAACGTACATCATCCTTTTTGGCTAGGACCGGACTTGCAATTCCCGCTGGCCGGAGGTGATTAGCAGGAGCTGATTTCCACCCAAATCAAGCACGTTTCACAACGCTGACTCCAGATTTTCTGAGTTTTGCAACTGCTTCTGTCCCCGTTTTTTTAAGGAAAAGCCGGCGAGAATAGCCCCACTCCACCCCACTGTGCAATTTTCTAAAAATAGGTGGGCTCCTTTTTTCACCCGCCTGCCAGAATCAGGGATGCTTCTCCCATCTCCATAACGACAAGAAAGGCGTCCAAGGGATTATTAAAGAAAGAAAGAAAGAAAGAGAGAGAGAGAGAGATTCCCTCCGAATGATAGGGGGGGAACTAAGGCGTGAAAGGAAAGCTATTTTTCAATTCATGTTATTGACGCGTTTGTTTCCAGGAGAACAAATGCCATGCAAAACACAGGAGAATTGGCATTTGGGTTCCTTTAGGAAAATGTCCTTTGCTCCGTCAAATCGATCAAAATCTGCTCTCACGTGGCCATGGGCCACAGGTCACAAGTTGCCCTTTTTGCACAAGACGTGGTTAACATTTCTGAATATTGCCATATATATATTAAAGGTAAAGGTTCCCCTCGCACATGTGTGCTAGTCGTTCCCGACTCTAGGGGGCGGTGCTCATCTCCGTTTCAAAGCCGAAGAGCCAGCAACGGATGAAAACTCCTCAGAGGGAGGTGCAAAATGGAGACAAGGAGAAATTTCCTGACAGTGAGAACCAATTAATCAATGGAACGACTTGTCTCCAGAAGTTGTGGGTGCTCCATCAGTGGAGGCAGTGGTGGGATTCAACCGGTTCGCACCACTTTGGCTGAACCTGTTGTTAAATTGCTGGCTGGCCCCGCCCCACCCCACCCCTTCCAGAAGTCCCCACATGCCTCATTTTGACTCCCAGGTAAGTACAGGAAGGCCTACTAGGTCCAAAACGGGGCACGCGGGGGGTGCAGTGCCCCCCATGGCCCGTTTTTGCTCCCGGGGGGCAGGAGGCCGAGTGCTTCCTGTCCCACACCCCTGGCCATGCCCACCATGGCACACCCACCCAGCCAGTCATTAGGGCAGAGAACTGGTTGTTAAATTATTTGAATCCCACCACTGATGTGGAGGTTTTAAAGAAAAGATTGGACAACCACTTGTCTGGGATGGTCTAAGGCTGTGATGGCGAACCTGTGGCACACGTAGCCATATCAGTGGGCACACGAGCTCAGCTCAGGTTCCACCAGAAGTTGGCAAACGGGCTGTTTTCGGCCTCTGGAGGGCCTCCGGGTGTGTGTGGGGAAGGCTGTTTTTGCCCTCCCCAGACTCCTAGTGAGGCTCTGGAGGCTTGGGACAGCAAAAAATGGGCCTTCTGGTCCCACCGGAAGTTGGCAAATGGGCCGTTTCCGGCCTCCGGTGGGGGGGAGGCCATTTTTGCCCTCCCTAGACTCCTAGAAAGGCACTGGAGCCAGGTGAGAGAAAAACCGGCCTACTGGTGATCACATGGCAGGAGCATGGGGACCGTGGGGGGGAATCGTGCACGCATGTGTAGGGGTGGGGCACATCGATTTATGGATGCGGGCACATGTGTGTGTGACCCACCTGCCCCCCCTCCTGGCACGCAATGACTCCTGCCTTCAGCAAGGAGTTGCACTAGATTGTCTAGAGCAGTGTTTCTCAACCTTGGAAGCTTGAAGATGGGTGGACTTCAACTCCCAGAATTCCCCAGCTTGGAGTTGAAGTCCACCCATCTTCAAGCTACCAAGGTTGAGAAACACTAGTCTAGATAAAGGGTGTCCATCCTCGGCAACTTTGAAACTCGTGGGCAGCTGGCTGGGGAATTCTGGGAGTCCATAAATCCTAAAGTTGGCAAGGTTGACACTCTTGGTTTAGAAGTTCTCTGAAGCCCGCTAAAACAATATTTTTTTCCAAGCACCTGTTCTTTAAATAGATCTCCTGAAGAAGAGCCTGTAGGATGTCCATAAATTGTTAAATTCATCGATACCTATTTTTCCCCATAGATTTGGAAATCCGGGGAAAGTGTGATGAGCATTTTGTTTCACGTGGACAACACCAAAGCAACACGTGGATTGCCACGGCTTGTGTTCCTTTCATATCAACGCTCCCAGTCATATAAATTCCACATAATTGGCCCGTTTTCAAACATAACGTCAGGCGTCCAGGCTAATCTTTGCAACCGCACGAACGCTGGAACTACAAGAGGTTGTACTGCTACCTGCTGAATTTTCCTACAACCCAACCACTTCCATCCGTGACAGCAACTATGATGGGTTTTCCGAAGTCACCTCTGTGTGTCCCTTACCTGCCCAGATGGTTCTTCCTTTCTGCAGCGTGATTTCACAGGTGGGAAGCTGAGCTTCTCGTTCTTGCCTTTGTCTTTTTTTAAAAAACGGCCGGAGACGTCCTCTTCTAATGTCACATCAAGACTAGGATTTTTATTTGTATTGTTTTTGAGCAGGGTCTGGCCACTGTCGGAGGTAGATAAGACGAGATTCCCTACCTGGGTGAAATGATGAATAGATGTATTGGCCAGATGCAAATAAGGACAACGGACATATAATAGCTTGGCAGAATGGGGCATTTGGGGCTTTTGTCTTCTCTGCGTGAATAAATGGAACCTGCTAAAATTTCCTCCTGCAGGAGGAAAACAAAAATACTGTTATTGTCCTTTTTATTTCCCTAAAGGAGATTGTAGTATTCTACAGCACAAAGGAAGAGAGAGAGAAAAACTGGATCTGGTCAATATTTCAGATTTAATCCACATTCATAGAACTCCAAGGTCTGTTTTTGACTGATAAACGAAGAGATGGATGGCCTTGGAAGCAACAATGCAGAAAACACGGTGAATTCATTTACACAACACACGCCTACACCCTAGAAATTTTCCCTTTGCTTAGCTGAAGGTTGAAGAGGAGACAGCTCACAACCAGTGTTAAGCCATAACAAGGTTTACGCAGCAAACTATGGCTAAAGCCAACCATGGCTTAGTTCGATCTCTGGATCTAGTCTACTTCTCTTGAAAATGGACTGGTGCTACGCTGCCAGTATACGTCGCCAGAGAAATTATCTAAGATGTATAAAAGTAGTACTTCTGTTAAAATATTAAGGTTCCCCTCGCACGTATGTGCTAGTCGTTCCCGACTTTAGGGGCCGGTGCTCATCTCCATTTCAAAGCCGAAGAGCCAGTGCTGTCTGAAGACGTCTCCGTGGTCATGTGGCCAGCATCACTCAATGCCAAAGGCGCACGGAACGCTGTTCCCTTCCCACCAAAGGTGGTCCCTATTTTTCTACTTGCATTTTTCAAATGTGCTTTTGAACTGCTAGGTTGGCAGAAGCTGGGACAAGTCACGGGAGCTCACCCCGTTACGCAGCACTAGGGACTCGAACCGCTGAACTGCCGACTTTTCGATCGACAAGCTCAGCATCTTAATAATATTTATTAATAATAATATTTATTAATATATATTAATATGTATTAATATTAATAAATCCTTAATATTAATTTATTGATATTGGTAGTTTTAAAATGTTAGTAAGGTGTAAAGGTGTTTCCAATCATTGAAGGAAATGTGGAAATCACGAAGGGACATTTTACCATGTATGATGGGCTTGTGAAAAACCTGACAAATATCACACGGTTACACGTGATAAAATGCAGAGAATTTTTTAAAAAATCAATATTCAGATAAGACTATTTTTTTCCCACTAGTTCTAACAGATAGCCAATTGGAAACTATTCATGGAAGATCAGTTTTATATATGGTGACTGCCGTGAGGTTACAATATGTACCAAGATGTGAAATATGCAGAACTATTACTACCAACCTGCCTTCCATGGAGGATTTGTATCCTGCACGAGTCAAAAAGAGGGCTGTGAAAATATCTACAGACCCCTCGCATCCTAGACATCAACTCTTTCAACTCCTACCCTCAAAACGAGGCTATAGAGCACTGCACAACAGAACAACTAGACACAAGGACAGTTTTTCCCCGAACTTTGCTAAACAAATCATTCCCTCAACACTGTCAAACTAGTTACTAAGTCTGCACTACTATTAATCTTCTCATCGTTCCCACCACCCATCTCCTCCCACTTATGACTGTATGACTGTAACCTTGTTGCTAGTATCCTTACGGTTGATATTGCCTGTTTCCTAGTATGATTTGATTGCTTATTTGTTCCCTATGACTATCATTAAGTGTTGTATCTTATGATTCTTGATGAATGTATCTTTTCTTTTATGTACACTGAGAGCGAATGCACCAAAGACAAATTCCTTGAGTGTCCAATCACACTTGGCCAATAAAGAATTCTTCTATTCTATTCTATTCTATTCTATTCTATTCTATTCTATTCTATTCTATTCTATTCTATTCTATTCTATTCTATTCTATTCACTATCCACAAAGGAGGAATGGACTGTAAAGATGACAGAATTAGGAGAAATTGCAAAATTGACCTGCTTGATCAGGGATGAAACGAGAAGCATGTTTATTACTGGAAATAATCGTGTGTTTTGAAAAAAATGACTTGGTGATTTCTGGATTTGCTGATCCAAAAGGGCTGAATTTGGGAAGAAGTGAACTATGTCATATAACTTTGATGGGGGAAAGGGTGACATTAAGTTTGCAACTGCTGTAAGGAAGACCCAAAGTCATTTCTTTCAATATTAAATGTTATTAAATGTTAAGCTTGTTAACATGGTTAGTGCAGAATGGGGGTCTCCAGTTGTTGAGGTTCCGCCAGGAGGAACCAATCATATCTAGGTCATGCACAAAAGATCAGATTCAGACACGAAGGTCCAATTAAACTGATTTATTGCTAATCGGCCTATGCACAAAAAGACCTTTATATTGACAAACAAGTGTGGCCATGGACTGAACAAGTACAGGAGAAAGTGCAGGAAAAGAAGCAATCCTAGAGAAGATGAGTGAAGGCCAGCTCCACTGGTATGGACATGTCCAGAGAGCAGCACCTTCCAACGTGGCCAAGACTGCCTACCAATTAGAAGTCAATGGCCGGGGACCTCACGGGCGCCCAAAACAGAAATGGCAAGACAACATTAACAAGGGTATTCAAGCTATGGGCCTGCACCCTGGAGAACGCATGATGTGAAAAGCGGACCCTGCACCTGTAGGAATATGCTAGGAAGAAGGAGGAGGAAGAGGAGGAGGAGGAGAGGAAGAGGAAGAAAAGGAAGAGGAGGAGGAGGAGGAAGAAGGAGAAGGAGAAGGAGAAGGAGAAGGAGAAGGAGAAGGAGAAGGAGAAGGAGAAGGAGAAGGAGAAGGAGAATCTATGCACAAAAATCTTCTGAATCAATGGTTAGCATCTGCTTGGAGTTAGATATGGGCCCATGGAATTCATGGGAGTTTGGATTCTAGGCTGATGGCTCTTTTGACTCCGCCCCCAGTTTCTGCCATTCCTTCTCGTTACCTAATCCCAGTTACTAGGATTGTGTAAGTGGCATGGAGAAAAATCAGATGCAGCCTTGAAATCCATACTTAGTATGTGCCAGCGCCCTAATCCATCTCTTTATTTAAAATACATTTATTTGAAATTTGTTAGTTGTGGGGTGCCTTTACTCCTTATTTATGGTCTCTGTTCTTAACAGTTCCTCCTAACCTCCATCCTGACAGCATAAAGGACAAATTCTTTGCTTCTCTGGCGAGGCATATTCCCATTATGCTTCACCTTTCTGTACATGCCAAATGATGAATGTTTTCAGTACCCACAGCTCCTCCCGCTATCTCCGAACTTGGGCTTCTAACAACATAATTATGTCAATTTGTAACAGGAAAGGTGAAAAAGGAGCGACTTCTGGAAAACCAGCAGACTTCCTTTCTCGCTGCTTCGGGCACCTGGGGGAGCATCCCTCTTATTTATTTCCATCGACCCATTCTCCCTTTGATTTACCTCGCTTGTGACTGCTGTTACTTTTATGGCTCGGAGTTTCCTCGCTTGCTTTCAAGACCCTTCGGTGCTCAGAAGACACATTGCAATCATGTTCCCAGCCCATAAAGATTTCCCACTTCTGACAGCCTGTTTAATATCGACTTCTGGTTTCTTCATCGGTTATCGTCTTCCTAATCCTCGATTGTTGATCTTCATGAAAATCCTCTATATCAGAAACCCAGGCACTGGAAAATATTCATAGACCGGGGTTGACGAGCATCTCTTCCTAGATTTAAGACCAAAGTCAAAATGGATGAAGCTGTTTTTACAGCAGTATAATAGAGCCATTACTAGGTTGTTGTTGTTTTTTTATTCTTTCCAATCATTGTAATGTTGACAAGAAATTCAATAAATGGGGTGAAGACTGGTTATCTGGCCATCTGTGCCAAAGAATCATAACATCAAAAGAATATGCCCACTCACAGCGCAGTGACATGCTAAAATTTCAGTAGTTGCACTCTGACACCCAAAGTGCTAGGGCTATGACCTAGCAGCTTGGTCATAGGGCTAGGTTTAGTAACAGTAACACAGTTGGAAGGGACCTTGGAGGTCATCTAGTCCAACCCCCTGCTCATGCAGGAGACCTACGCTAGGCGATTTGAACCTCCGAACTGCCAACCTTTCTGATCGAGAAGCTCAGCGCCTTAGCCACTGAGCCACCTAGCCAGACTGGGTTTCTACTCCTGTGATCCCACACTTCTATCCTTTCCAAGGTTGACTTTCAGGTTTAGCACATCAGGTTGAGCCACTGGGTCTATCTTTCCAATCTTTGGAGCGTCAGGATCTTGCGATGAGCAGAGGCCAGCAGCGGTCGCAATTCGGTTTCTTACAAGCCATCAAACGAACGATGTCTCGGACATAACAGGGAGGAGACGAAGACCTTGGCTTGGCGCTGTTTCCTGTGGTCATTCGGAGTGGCTCTCCAGGCTTTGAGGTCTGGCTGCAGTGATGATGATCAATGTGGGTTGCTCCGGAACGATCTCAGAGGGTTTGGGGAATGGAAATAACAGCTGTGTGGAAGTGTTGTGGGCATTTTTCACCTTGCCACAAAGCACGCTGGGCAAAACTAGGAAGAGGAATTAAATCTGGGCCTTGCATCAGTGGTGAAGTCCTGCCACGTGAACTGGTAGCGCCAAAAGCGTGTGGGTCAGCGAACTGGTAGCGGCAGCCGCGTGAGGCTCCACCCACCCGCCTGGACATCTTACCTCCTGGTTTTAACCAAGAAGTAATCCGTTTTTTGACCCTCTGCACATGCACAGAAGGCTTTGCACATGTGCAGAGGGTCAAAAATCGGACGTGACAATGACGCGCACACTTCCGAATTGGTAGGGAAAGTAAGTAGATTTCACCCCTGCCTTGCACATAGGTGAAATGAATTCTTATTTTTCTGGCCTCAGTGCATATGTGGGGGGGGGTGTTATTCACTAAATACAAAAGGGTGGCTTATGTCACTTAGAGGGAGAGAGAAAAAGCTGTCAATTCTTTCATCTTCATTCTACGTTAAATATTTTATCTGCTCCAACTTTTGCGTTGTTGGTTGTCAACCTATTTTCCAAAGCACCAGAAGGCAGGAGAAGAAGCAACAGACGGAAACTAATCAAGGAGAGAAGCAACTTTGAATTAAGGAGAAATTTCCTGACAGTGAGAACAATTAACCCGTGGAACAGCTTGCCACCGGAAGTTATGGGTGCTCCAACACTGGAAGTTTTTAAGAAGAGGTTGGACAACCACTTGCCTGAAATGGCGTAGACTTTTCCTGCCTAAACAGGGGGTTGG
>NC_142069.1:92189820-92274820 GCF_059756535.1 Pantherophis guttatus
AAGGGAAAGGAGGCAGAGGGTAGGGTCAGGTAGGGTCGGAAGGGAAGGGAAGGGAAGAAAGGAAAAGAAGGGGAAGGGAAGGAAAGGGGAGAGGAAGGATGGAAGGATGGAAGGAAGGAAGGAAGGAAGGAAGGAAGGAAGGAAGGAAGGAAGGAAGGAGAAAATAATTTTTAGTTCTCAGAAAGGATTCATAAGGCAAACGAGGAAGTAAAAAAAAGACACAGCTGAAATCTGTATAATATAAGGGGAGCTCTTAGGCTGCATCCTATGCTAATCACGCCTTTAGCAAGCTGTGCCATCTTTTGAAATATTTCATGTGCTCGCAGTCTTGATCACTGGAGCAGGATAATTATCAATAATCAGAAAAGGCCCAGCTTTTCAAAGATCTTATTATTAAATAGGAACACAGTTCGGCACTTCAAAGTCAAATCTCCTCCAAAAAGCACAGCATTTTTTTTTTTATCAAGCCATTGCACATAATCTAAAAAAGATTATAATTATCACTGCTGACAAAAATAGAATTCTTTCCCCCTCCCGTCCATCCTAAAAAAAAAAATCCATTTCTTTTCTTTTGCCTATTAAGACAAAATATGGGTAAATTAGAGCAAATAAGCTAAAATAGCCTAAATCAAACACCACGGGGCCATCTGGAAGAGCTAAATGAAAATGTAATACTGATGAATCCGAAGACAAATTCTGATCAAACATTTCAAACTCTCGTCTTCAAAAGCGTCTCCAAGACTTTGACTCAATCTTTTTAAATAGCCAATTAAATTCACTTGCCCGAATCCAATCTTTTAAAAAATGCACACGAGAGGATTAAGAGTCGCGTCGTTCTGAAATTAGGCAAGAAATTGCCCCGTTTAAGACAAGGATAACAGCATAACACAGTAACAAAGTTGGAAGGGAACTTGGAGGTCTTCTAGTCCAACCCTTTGTGGCCCGTATGTGACCTATGCAGCTAGTAGCTGATTCGGACAGCGAGGAGGCTGGTGTGGTGCTGCGCCAGCAGCCTGTGCAGCTGGCGCTCGAGTCGGACAGTGAGGAGGCTGGAGAAGATGTGGTGCCAGAGGCAGGGATTCAGCCAGGGCCTCCAGAACCTCCAGAAGCTTCCATGGGTGAAGAGGACGAAGAGGAGGAGCCTCTTCTCGATGCACGGGCGCGCAGAGCTGCCAAAAGGCAGGAGTGGCTCCTCAGGAGGAGGTCTCCTCAAGAGTAAGGCTTGGGGCTAATTGGCCACTCCCTTAGCCTATTTAAGGAGGAACGCCGATTGCAGCAAGTTGTAGAGAACAACTTTAGTTCACTCTCCTTCGCGTCTGGATTCTCTGCAAAATTTCTTCTGGGCTTTCTGCCAACCATAGTAAGATTGTGATTACTTTATCTTTGGTTTCTTGTAGGCTGTTAAGAAAGTTTATTAACAGCCTTTGTTAGGCTGTCAATTAATAAGTGGCTGTCCAGTCTCTTCTTAAAAACCTCCAGTGATGGAGAAGGAAGGAAGGAAGGAAGGAAGGAAGGAAGGAAGGAAGGAAGGAAGGAAGGAAGGAAGGAAGGAAGGAAGGAAGGAAGGAAGGAAGGAAAACAGCATAACAGAACAGAGGGACCTTGGAGGTCTTCTAGTCCAACCCCTTTCTCAAGCAGGAAACCTTATACCATTTCGGATAAATGGCTGTCCAGCCTCTTCTCAAAAACCTCCAGTGATGGAGAAGGAAGGAAGGAAGGAAGGAAGGAAGGAAGGAAGGAAGGAAGGAAGGAAGGAAGGAAGGAAGGAAGGAAGGAAAACAGCATAACAGAATAACAGAGGGACCTTGGAGGTCTTCTAGTCCAACCCCTTTCTCAAGCAGGAAACCTTATACCATTTCGGATAAATGGCTGTCCAGTCTCTTCTTAAAAGTCACCAGTGATGGAGCAGCCACAACTTCTGCAGGCAAATCGATCCCTTGATTAATTGCATTTATTTCACACCTTTGTCCAAGTCCTAATAACTTTGGGCACATTCAGAGCATAAATTGATTCTTCAGGCTTAAGGAGAATGAGAATGATATAGGAATCATTGTATATCCTTGACTTGACAGTAAGAATTTTAGTTAATACAGTCCTTGGCTGAATTGGATCAAGAGGAGATGCCTTAAAAGTCAGGGGAAAAAATGTAATTAAAAATTGAAACGTCTCCTTATATTATGTCTCTCGTCTTTAACAGCTGCCCTAGCAGATTTTTATTTTTTTTTAATCTGCAAAATGCCAGATCCCCCTTTCTTTTGTGGCCAAAATAAGGCATTTAACCTCCAAGCAGAATAATGTAAACCACAGTGCTGTTATTTCTCATTGAGTACCAATATTGTTTGAACTCTCGGCTCATCAAACAAGTCCACAACGGATGAGGGTTTAACGCTCCGATTTTTCCATCCCTTGAAGCCCTTAAGGAAGAAATCTAATAATACCGATTGTAAAAAAAATAAAATAAAACCTCAAGTGCAGAGTTAGTGCAATCTATTTTTCAGACTGTGATTTTGACATTTAGAGTATTAAAAGCATCTTTTTTTTAAAAAAACCAAACTTTCCTTTGAGGTTGCATTCACTCTTTGGCTAAACAACACAACATCTTTTCATTTTGTTTATCTTGGAAACAATTTGCAGAACAGGATTTTTTAAAAAAAATCTACAGTCCTATTAATAGTCCTATTCCGCACCTGCATAATTCCTATTTTTTCACTCTGTCAAGAATTTCATTCTATGCTGGGGGATTTTCTTCAGGAGAATTTTATCCTCAAGAAGAAAATTGCAACCCAGCAACACTGGCGGTGCAAGCTACTGTAGATAAACAGGGAGCAAAACCCCACACCCAGCAGCACTGATGATGATACCTAGTTGGGTCATGAAACATCTTGAAAGAAAGCAGCCAAGGTCAGAGAGGACCCTACAGTCCTCCTCCTCCTCCTCCTCCTCCTCCTCCTCCTCCTCCTCCTCCTCCTCCTCCTCTCTGCAAATCCCACTCCCTTCCTAGCACTGATGATGTTACCTAGATGGGTCACGAAACGTCTGCAAGAAAACCACCAAGCTCAGAGAACACCAAGGACCCCCACAGTCATCCTCTTCCTCCTCTTTGCAAATCCCACTCCCTTCCTAGCACTGATGATGTTACCTAGATGGGTCATGAAACGTCTGCAAGAAAACCACCGAGCTCAGAGAGCACCAAGGACCCCTCATTTCAACCCTGAGCTACAGATATTCTCTTCTATTGTAATCTACAGATTGTTTCCAGTGTTTCTCCAATGTATTTCTTATGTATAAGTTTTTTTCCTCTTCTTATTGATTTCAATTGTTATAACTGAATAACATTAAGGTTCAATAGACACGTTTTGACTCGGATTGGGTATGAGATCTACCTATCACCTACCTATCATATCTATATCTAAGTTTATGTTGCTCAGGGAGACATTTCCTAAGTGAATTTTGCTCTATATAATGACCTTTTCCACCACCGTCCTTAAGTGAATCCGGCTGACTTTGCTTGTCAGATGGTTGCAAAAGGGGATCACATGACCTTGGGACACTGAGACCATCATAAATATGAGTCAGTGGCCAAGTGTCCCAAGTTTGATCACGTGACCATGGGGAGGCTGCAACAGTCATAAGTGTGAAAAATGGGTCACAAGTCACTTTTTTTCCCAGTGCCGTTGTAACTTTTAATGGTCACTAAATGAATTGTTGTAAGTTGAGGACTCTCTGTACCTATCTATCCACCTACTTATATTCAAAAATTCTAATTAAAACGTAAAGAAAGAAATCAATTAAAAAAAAAACCCCAGAAATAACTCCATGCCTCTCTTAGTGACGGGGCCACCAAAGATCCCATGTATGGACTGAGAAATTGCAAAGAGTAATCAAGAAAATCCATATTCTATTAGTCGCTAAAGAAGAAGAGAACGAGCCGCAGAAACGAAGGAGACACAATTTCCCTCCCATCCGAATTGTGTTTAGCTAATCCATTCAATTAAGCCCTGATGAATTATAGGTTGAAAAGCGTAATGAATCCATTAAACTCAGCACAAGTATTGGCAAAACCCTTTTTCACCCCGCAATGGGAACGATGGGCTAACCAGTATGACAATTTGCTCACAAGATCACACAATATTGAAAAGAACCTTTTTTAAAAAAAAAATAGTGGCTGGTTAAAGAGCCGAGTGGAGAGTCTGAGCTTTTTAAAAATCCATTTCAATCAGACATAGAGCTGGAAGGGACCTTGGAGGTCTTCTAGTCCAACCCCCTGCTCAAACAGGGGACCCTATGATGCCATTTAGTGGCTGCCTCTTCTTTAAAAACCTCCAGTGATGAGGAAGGAAGGAAGGAGGAAGGAAGGAAGGAAGGAAGGAAGGAAGGAAGGAAGGAAGGAAGGAAGGAAGGAAGGAAGGAAGGACATAGCAAAGTTGGAAGGGACTCTATACCATTTCAGACCAAGTGGCTGTCCAATCTCTTCTTAAAGACCTCCAGTGATGAGGAAGGAAGGAAGGAAGGAAGGAAGGAAGGAAGGAAGGAAGGAAGAAAGGAAGGAAGAAAGGAAGGAAGGAAGGAAGGAAGGGCATAGCAAAGTTGGAAGGGACTCTATACCATTTCAGACCAAGTGGTTGTCCAATCTCTTCTTGAAAACCTCCAGTGATGGAGGTCCCACAACTTCTGGAGGCAAACTGTTCCTCTGATTAATTGTTCTTATGATAACAGTCTTCCAACATTTGAGGGGCTGCCACAAAGAAGAGGGGGTCAATTTTCCAAAGCCTCTGAAGGCAGGAGAAGAAACCATGGATGGAAACTAACCAAGGAGAAAGGAAACCTAGAACTAAGGCGGAATTTCCTGACAGTGAGAACAATTAATCCGTGGAATATGCTTGCCTTCAGAAGTTGAGGGTGCCCCATCACTTGGGGGTTTCCAAGAAGAGATTGGACAACCGTTTGTCTAGAATGGAACAGGGTTTCCTGTCTAAGCAAGGGGTTGGACTAGAAGACCTCCAAGGTCCCTTCCAACTCTGTTATTCTATTATTCCCACTTCACAAACTTCTCTTCTCTTCTTGAAACCTACGGGTGATGTTTCTACCTCCCTTTTGTGTGTCCCATTCTTCCCGAACAAGACCATAAGTGCATAATTCTGCAGCCAGCTTGTTCTTCTCGCAAGCTGGCAAATGTCTCTTAGCAACGGTTGTTAGGAGCAACCCCAGCATCCTTCATCAAGCGTGGTGCCTCCGTGGGCTATGTCGGAGGAGAGCTACCGTTTGTACCTCAGACACCATGCCAGCTCTCCCTTTCCATCCCCCTTCTTCCGCTATAAAAAAACCCGGCTCTCCGATAAGTGCCGTGTCACAACCACAAGTAATTATTAAAAGTTCACAACCGGGAGTGGTTTAAAAACCGTCGTTCTACAGAGATGACAATGTACGGTCCTTCTTTCCTCTCGGTCCCTCTCGTCTTCGAAACGGCGTGAGAGCGTGCTCTTCTCCCCTCGGTCTGCTTAAAATTCAAGCCACTGTTGTTAAAATGGGGGTGGGGGGGTGACCTCGGTGGCAGAGTCTGAAGCAACGCCTGTTATTAGCTGCCTGCCAAGAAGATGCCTTTAATGGATTCCCAGCTCCGTAGGGGGCTTCCACAACACGCTGAGATTACGAATCTCCAATTTTCCAGCCATCATGAGCGATGCAGGCTGGGAATCCGGAAATGTCTTCACCAACTCACCTGGAGGGCACTCAGTGGGGGGGGGGAAACCTGCTCCAGAGGCATATTTCTGATATTTCTTTGACCCAAACCCTTCCATCACTAGCTTCAGATGTTAGTTTGATCAGAGGCATTGCAGCATCCAGTCGAAATGGGGGGAAGAGTCTGGGACAACTTCACTGTAAGACAATTCAACCCTTTATTCATCGTTCTATCCAGTTACTTTTATTATTGGTGACCACGTTTTCGTCAAAATTATTGTATTTCTGGATTGACTGTATTTTATTACTGTTGGTCATGGCTCCATCAAAGTTACTTTAACTTTTGTTAAATTATGCTGTGGCGAATTGTCCTATGGCGACCATTGAGTTGGCCCTGGCAAGTTGGCTGCAATGAGATGGCCATGGCAAGTTGGCCAATTCCAGGGGGGAGGGGTGTTGCTATAAATAAGCTCTACCTGTTTTGTATGTGCACGTGACACATACTTTCACGCAGACCAAAGGAGCAGGGTTTGCACCACAATAACACAACACCGCTGTCATCAGTTGATGTCTTGCCCCCCAACCCCCCAGACAGCTCTGTTTCTGTGATTTCAGCTGCCACCTATATTTGAAAGAGGAATTTATATTTGGTGTTATTTAAACTGAAAGCAAAAGAACACCGATTGTGAAGCACATCACTTTCAAGCCAGATGTGAAGGTAGCAAAACTGAGTATTGCACTGACTCAACAAAGAGAGGAGGGAGGAGGAGGAGGAAGGAAGGAAGGAAGGAAGGAAGGAGGAAAGGAAGGAAGGAGAGGAAGGAGGAGGAGGAGAGGAAGGAAGGAAGGAGAGGAAGGAGGAGAGGAAGGAAGGAAGGAAGGAGGAGAGGAAGGAAGGAGGAGGAGGAGAGAAAAGGAGGAGGAGGAGGAGAGGAAGGAAGAAGGAGATGGAGAAGTAGTAGTAGTAATAGTTGTTGTTCAGCTTCAAATGCCAAGGGAATGAAGTGACATCAGGACTCTTCTATGGTTAATTTTAAAGCCTCTTTTCTTGTGCTAAGCCTCCTGCTAAGAACAACCAATTTTTTGTGGTTTTGTGAACTGCCAGCCTTTTCACTGGTCTTCCTTGCTGTGGAGAATGAAATGGATGGTACTTATATTTGATCAATAAAGAAATGCTTCCCAAACATCTGCAAAAACAGTGGCTCCTTGCTGAAATTTTATGCCAAGTGTTCCTCAAAGAAGCGCCCCCGTATTTTATTGGAAATTGTAGAGGCAATTGTAGAGGACACAATTGTTAGAGGCAAGGATGGGTCGATTGTTAGAGAGGGCCTGTCTCCACTTTACCTCCTGCTTTTGAAATCCTTTCTCCAGCAGCCAAATGAATCATCAGTGGCAAATAAATAGGAAATGAAGAGGGACACACCTTTAGCTTGAAGATTGCCACCTCTTGCCCAAATATTGACACTGATGGCTTTGATGGGAAACTAATTCCACTCCTGGGTGGCTCAAATTTGCACAATTAATTATACTATCAAAAAGGTAGCAGCTGACTTCCCTGCCCTCAGCCACTTGATCTCAATCATCAGTTTTCCATCATGAATTATTTTATCATGCTGCAGTTCAGGCATTTCCTCAATGCACCTGAGGGGCATTTGATTTCCACAAAAACAGAGTTTCTAAGCCCTTCTTCCCAGGGGGTTGAGTTTGCAACCAACGGGGGGGAAAATTCAGCTTTAATTTTTGGATATCAGTCAAACCGGCCATGTCAACGGGGACGTATACCTGTAGTAACAACGTGACGTAGCGTAAAAATTCAGCCATTGATCAAATAGCGGGAAAGTCCTCGTTTTTGAGCCTGTCTCCAGAACAAGCAAAGAAATAAAACTAGTGTTGTGGCCCACCAGTGGCCAGCAGAGCTGACAGTAGATTTGGACAGTGAGGAGGTTGGGGAGGAACGTGGGCCAGTCCTGGGGTCTGGGGAAGGCTCGGACGAGGGCTCTGCGTCGGAGGCAGAGAGGGGGCCAAGGCCATCTGGTCGTTCTCCATCAGCGGCCAGGGGTCTGGTCGGTGCATGGAACGGAAGCATGCTTCCAAAAAGGAGAGGGCACCTGGAAATCTTTTGCTGCAGCCCCCACCTTCCTTAGCTGAAAGAAAAAATAAAGTCCCAGCGAAGAGCTAAACACCGGGCCCGATTCGAACACAGAGAAATGCCTCCGGGCTATGTCAGCAGAAGCGAGATGCTGAATGTTAATTTATTTTCTGAACTGCAGGCTAAAGACCAGGCAAATTCTCCTGATACTCTAGATGAAAATACAAGCCTCTCGCCACCAGAAGACCCCCCCCCCCGCCACTTTCTCACACTGTGAAGGTCGCTACCTTAGCGCATCCACTCTACGTCCAAGCATTGCCGGGGCAGCCCTGCCCTACATTAGTTCGGCAAGAGCCTTTCTCTGCCCTATAGAATTGAAAATCGAGTGGGACGGAGACAGAGACGATCCTGAAAAAATTAAAACGAGACCTATTGAGGTCTTTGAGTAAAGTAGCTGTTGGAGAAGAATTTCATGGATGGTACGTGGAAAAGAAGAGGTATCCTATGAGCCCACAGTGTCAAGAAAAAAACCTTGTGTGTTTCCCAGGTTTTTATTTTTTAATAATCGGTGTATCATGGTCTGTGCAAACACACAACAGTAGTAGTGTCAGGTACAAGAAACCAGGAACAGGAGTTGAGTTCAAAGCAGGTAAAGATAAAGGTTTCCATGCCCAACTCTAGGGCTCATCTCCATTTCCTAGCCAAAGGAGCCAACGTTGTTCAAAGACATTTTCCGTGGTCGTGTGGACAGCATGGCTATATGCCAAAGGTGCACAAAACACTGTTACCTTCCCACCAAAGTGGTACCTATTAACCTATTCACATTTGCCTGCTTTCGAACTGCTAGGTGGGCAAAAGCTGGAGCAAAGAACGGGAGCTCACACCATTGTGTGGTGCTCGGGTCTCAAACATGAACTGTCAGCTTTCCTGCTGACAAGCTCAGCTTCTTTAACCACTGAGCTATCATGAACCCTGCATTTAAATTCAAATTCAAATGAGTTCAATGCTAACTTCCTAACAGTGAGGACAATCAACCAGTGGAATGTCTTGCCTTCAGAAGTCATGGGTGCTCCATCACTGGAGGTTTTTAAGAAGTGATTGGACAATCATTTGTCTGAAATGGTACAGGGTTTCCTGCCTAAGCAGGGGGTTGGACTAGAAGACCTCCAAGATCCCTTTCAACTTCTGTTATCAAGATTCATTCAATTTTGAGGTTTCACATCCTTATCTTCTCTTCTTGAAACCTGTGGATGATATTTCCACCTTGGTTTTACATGTCCTATTCAGGGATGGGTTCTACTTACCTTTACTACCGGTTTGCAACGAGTTCGCATGTGCACCTTGCTTCTGTGCATGCACAAATCACTGATGACAACATCCGGGGCAGTGGGCAGTGCCTCCCGCTGGTTTTACTACCAGTTCTTGCAAACCAGTCCGAACCGGGGGCAACCCACCACTAGTCCTATTCTTCCTGAACAAGACCACGGGTGTATAATTCTAACTTCTTTTTAATATGTCAATTCCCAATAACTTATTCTCTGCAAAGAACTTTTCAGAGTACAAATGAGAGGCGGAATGTTTGGCCGCTCTAAAACTTCTACTCCAGTGTGTTCCTGCTCCAGAATGACTGTTCCTCATAAAAATGGTGCTAGCTGACCTGGTTACTCCGTTTTTCCTGCCAGCCATGATTCCGTCTTATCTGTGTCCTTCCTCCTCACTTTGGGTTGCAATGCGCTAATCACAAGTGCAAGGAAGCAATTAATTTGCTTTCTCCCTCTGGGCTCAACGAGATGGAAGCAGCAACTTTTCCAAATAAAAAATAGCGAGAAATTGCAATCAATCCTCCTTGCCAGGAATAATAGATACAATGCCAGATCTGCCATCACAGCGCTTCAGCCCTGCTTCGCTTTGATGGCATCCTGCCATAAAGTATCGGGAGAGGAGATGGGAGGAACCAGAAGTGCCCACCAGAGACAACAGTTGAATGACCCAAGGACTCCAGAATGGGAACTCCACCGAAAAAGCGCCAAACTTTATAACTGTTACCTGAACAACTTATTGGACACAAACAAAATGGATAGACATTTGTCTGAAATGTATAGGGCCCTGATGGCGAACCTATGGCATGCGTGCCACAGCTGGCACCCTCCACCATGCATGTGTGCACACTTCCCACCAGCCAGCTGATTTTCAGCATGTGCGGAGGACACATGCAAGAGATGTGCATGCATGCATGGGGGGTTGGGGAGCACGGAGGGCGCAGTGCATCCCCCCTGCAGCCCGTTTTTGGGCCCGGGAAGGTGCAGGGAGGCCTACTAGGCCCAAAATGGGGGGCGGGGGGTCACACACATGCGTAGTGGCATGGGGAGAATGGGGGGTTGCGTGCACATGCGTGGGGAGCATGGAAGGTCGTCTGTGCATGCGCAGGGGGACACATTGCATTATGGGTGCACACTCTCGGCACACGACGAGAAAAAGATTCACCACCACGGGTATAGGGTCTCGTGCTTGAGTAGGGGGTGGACTAGAAGACCTCCAAGGTTCCTTCCAGCTCTAGTTCTGGTTGAGACCAAGAGGGGAGGGTTTACTAGGTTTACTGGGAATTGTCAGATCTGGCTTTAACCACTTAGCTTTAGTAAAATGTACCTTGCACTGGAAATGGAGTCGAGGGTTTTTCTTTCCTAAATACCTACACTGGGACAGGCCTGACACCCGAACAGATTGGTGACTGATTTAGCGTTCAACTTTGCTGAAACGGCCTTAAGGAGTTTGAAAAGTTTGCATTAGTTATTTCGTTTTAGTTCTGGCATAGTTAGTATGATTTATGGTATTGCAAGGGAAGACACCCGTGAGCCCCAAACATTTCCCTTCATGATAATCAAAGAACTGCTGATTACCTGCTGAACAATTAGTTCCACCTTTGGGATTAGAGGTTTTAAATAATAAAGCCATTAACCAAACCGGTACGATGCGCTAAAGGTCTCCCCACAAAGGGAGAATCGTTGCAGGTAAAATGTTCTCTTGAAATAAAACAGGGGGACAGTTTCTAAATTCATCAGAAGAACAAGTTTCATTTTCTTTGATGTTTAAATGCACATTAAGACCAAAAGGAAAAAAAGAACCAACTCTGGGCATTTTCTTCTTTTTAACTAAGTTAGGTTCCTAGTAGTTCATTTACTTCTGAGAGGAAATGGGTGGGATCAGCAGGATTCAGGCAATGAAACTTTCAGAATTGTTATAAGGTCAAGGTAAAGATTCCCTTCACATATATGTGCTAATCGTTCCCGACTCTAGGGGGCGCTGCTCATCTCCGTTTCAAAGCCGAAGAGCCAGCGCTGTCCGAAGACGTCTCTGTGGTCATGTGGCCGGCATGACTCAACGCCAAAGGCGCACGGAACGCTGTTACCTTCCCACCAAAGGTGGTCCCTATTTTTCTACTTGCATTTTTTACCTGCTTTCAAACTGCTAGGTTGGCAGAAGCTGGGACAAGGAACAAGAGCTCACCCCGTTACGCAGCATTTAGGGATTCGAACCGCTGAACTGCCGACCTTTTGATCGACAAGCTCAGCGTCTTGGCCACTGAGCCACCATTATAAATGGATACAAAATTTGGCAATCTGCTTTCATTGCCGGCTCCAATATTTGGAACATGTACCATTGGTGAGATGTAGAGTCCATACAAGAAAAGCTGAAGTATGCATAATTATGATGATGATGATGGTGATAACAAAATTGGAAGGGACCTTGGATGTCTTCTAGTCCAACTCCTTCCTTGAACAGGAGAGTCTACACAATTCCAGACAAGTGGTTGTCCAATCTCTTCTTGAAATCCTCCACCCACAACTTCTGGAGGCAAGTGGTTCCACTGATTGATTGTTCTCACTTTCAGGAAATTTCTCCTTAGTTCTAGGTTGCTTCTCTCCTGGGTTAGTTTCCATCTGTTGCTTCTTGTCCTGCCCTCAGGTGCTTCCTTATATCCTCCTCCTCCTCCTCCTCTTGTTGTCCCCCAAATTAAAATAATTGGATGCATTTCATTAAGATGTTTAAATTGCTACAAATGCAAGGATGTGAGAGAATTGAAGGAAGATAGGAGGGGGGGAAATAAAACAAGAAGTGGGCACATTCAGATGGTCCAGAGTGCAGCATTTCCCACAAATTAGGCATACCAAATTATGCATGGACATCACTGCTACTTCATGAATATCAACAGCTGACAGTTGGCTTCCATATGACGGTTATCACCACGCCTGGTTCTTTGAGGAATCTTCTATTTCCAATAGATCTTCTTGCCCAGTAAGAGTGGCTGGTGCTTCACATCCCTTCCATTAAATGTTGTCATCTATGAGGACCTAGGAAGCACCTCTTCTCTATGGTGGCACCTGCCTTGTAGAGTCACGTCTCCCCAGAGATCTGTATGACCTGCAACTGTTCCAAAGTTCTCTTGAGAACCTGGCTCTGTTCTCTGGGATTATTAAGATGACTGTCAAGGTCTTAGATTTTTTTTTTTGCTTAGATCTGGCCTATGGGGCTGGTCTAGAAACAGTAAAGGACCAGCCCATGTGCCTCTGCTAGCAAAAATGAAGCTCGGGGGGGGGGGCACATGTGGCCCACTCCCAGGCTCCATTTTCACTGGCAGAGGGTTATCAAAACAAACTAAAAACAAAGGATAAATGTTTCCCCTTTGGTATTTGAGCATTCGAAGAAGGGACAGGAAAGGAGAAAGGGAAAGACAGAGAAAAAGAAAGAAAGATGGGAAGGAAGAAGAAAGGTGAATGGAGAGGGAAGGAAGAAAAGAAGAGAAGAGAAGAGAAGAGAAGAGAAGAGAAGAGAAGAGAAGAGAAGAAGGAAGGAAGGAAGGAAGGAAGGAAGGAAGGAAGGAAGGAAGGAAGGAAGGAAGGAAGGTTATAATGAGAGTGAAGGAGGGTCTCAGGGAAGTCCTGCCTTATAGCACTTGGCCACCACAGGTGCCCCTGACCCAAGTCCACCATGGCCATGCCCCTCCCTAGCCCCCCAAGGTCAAATACAACCCTGATGTGGCCCTCAATGAAATCGAGTTTGACATCCTTGCCCTAGAAGAAGAGAAGCGTAAGAATGACCAAGGCCCCCTTCTCATTTCACGGGAGCCTGCGAGAGGGACCCATGCAATGGCACGGGGCCCTTCCATCGTTATGGGGTCTCGCTCGCCATGGCTTTGATCTCCCTCTCCGGCCCCACAAGAGGAGGCAACGAGGCCCAGGAAAAAAATGAGACGATGGCTTTGCAAGGCTTAAAGAAACGCAGCCAGATGGTTTCACGTTCCCTCAATTGCACGAGCCAGGAGACCAATATTCGGTGGGTTTTCTCAGCTCGGCGGGGGGGGGGAAAGCACCCAGTGGTGGATATTCTTTTATTCCCTGCCAAAAGACATCTCTCCCCCCAACTCCCACTCTAGAGTGTGAAGCTTCAACAGCTGTTGCTTGGTGGAGGCCATATTGGACTCGCTGGTGCCAACCACAGTGGGAAGATTGCAAATTTGCAATTCAGATCGCCCCGCGCCCTCCCTTTCCTGCCTCCCCCTCCTCAACTCTCATCCTGCAAGTTGGCTTCCTCTAGGTTGGCTGTAATTTAAATAATAAGCCTGCTCGGTATTTATCCTGGCAAACATTTTTCTCGCGGTTGAAAGTAAGACCCCATCAAATGATCAGGGTTCCCTTGGTTACGTTGAAAAGTGAAACTCGGGGGGATCCGTTGAATCTACGCAGAATTCTTAGGGAGGGGAGGGTATAGGAATAACAATTCACAATAAGAATTGTCTCCTGGCGGTATATAAGGAGCTGTGCTTCCCAGGTCTGCATAAGGGGTTCATATGCTGCTTTCAGAGGGACTTTGGGGCCTCCAAGAAAAGAAGGGCTGGCTTGAAGGCATTGCAAATAGGTAGCAACATACCTGCTTCTTGTGTATGTTGAAGAACTTTTAGGAAGTGAAATTCACAGAACATAGAATAACCGAGTCGGAAGGGACCTTGGAGGTCTTCTAGTCCAACCACCAGCTCGAGTAGGAAACCCTCTACCATTTCAGACAAATGGTTGTCCAGTCTCTTCTTGAAATCCTCCAGTGATGGAGCACCCAAAACTTCTGGAGGCAAATCGTTCCACTGGTTAATTGTTCTCACGGTTAGGAAGTTTCTCCTTAGTTCCAGGTTGCTCCTTTCCTAGGTTAGTTTCCACCCATTGCTTCTTGTCCTGCCTTCTGATGCTTTGGAGAATAGCTTGACATCCCCCAATCTTCTTTGGGGCAGCCCCTCAAATATTGGAAGACAGCTATCCTGTCACCCCCCCCACACCCCAGTCCTTCTTTTCATTAAACTAGACACACCCAGTTCCAGCAACCGTTCTTTAGATATTTTAGACTCCAGTTTCCTAATCATCTTTGTGCACTTTTCGGAAATGAAATTCCGGGCGCTAATGATATGGGTTAAGTATAGCTGCTTGATCAAAACAAATCTCTTTAAGCTCGTATATTTATGCATACTTCTGCATGCTAATTGTCATTACTGTGCACTGAGAAGCCAATTACTGCAGAATTGGATGTTCCTGCTCATCATCTAAGAATCCCACGCGGTTGACGGAACTACAGATCATTTGGAAGACTTCTGTGTCTTTTGGCTACTGCAAGAAGGAGTAAAGCAGACGGGCCACGTATAATTATTTGGCAGCTTTTTAATGTTTTGCTGCTGTGAATTATCCAGCCGGGCAGAAGATGCAAGGAAATCTACATTTTTACCATCAATATCTACCTGCACATTTGTGGTAATCTTAATTTTCTTGCTTTTAGCAATAAAAGAGAATATTTTTAGTCCAGGGTTGAACTGTGAGGGTCCTTGGTGCTCTCTGAGCTTGGTGGTTTTCTTGCTGACCTTTCATGATCCAACTAGGTAACATCATCAGTGCTAGAAGGGGGGAGGAAGAGAAGGAAGAAGGGGGAGGGGGAGGGGGAGGAGAAGGAGAAGGAGAAGGAGAAGGAGAAGGAGAAGGAGAAGGAGAAGGAGAAGGAGAAGAAGAAGAAGAAGAAGAAGAAGAAGAAGAAGAAGAAGAAGAAGAAGAAGAAGAAGAAGAAGAAGAAGAAGAAGAAGAAGCTGTTTTTAATATCTCTGCCCAACACACATTCACAGAGCTTGGAAGTCCCCATAGAAGGTGCCATCTTGACTTTTTGACCCCTTCACCCTGCAGATCGACAGAAGCAGCTTCTCCGCAGCCTTCCTGAGCTCTGCTGGATGTTGATTTTCAGGATTCTCCACATGAGTTGAATTATTAGGAATTAATTACAAGCTGCTTTCGTGAACGTGCTCGCTGCAAAGAGCGCAACAAACATGATTACAGTGCATGGCTGTTCCATATTTTATCAAGTACTAATGTGGTGTCGATCCTCTGCTGTATCTCCGTTCCAATTTTAGATAGATGTGAGGAAGATTAGAATAGTTGGCCGCGTACAAAATTCCACAGCTTAGGAAGAAGAAATTTTGATAGAGAGACAGCCCCTTTCAGCTGTAGGGATCCAAATTCTATTTGGTCTTCTAACCTTGCGGAATTTTGGACCGAAAAACAGCCGACATCTCTGTTATCCTAAGCTTGGATGTGCTTCTTTTATTGTCTTCTTCATATGCTCCAAAGGAGGAGATTCACACCGGCAGAATTGAGAGCCCCGTTCCTCAATGCTCACTACCAGCAGATGGGCATCCCAGTATCCTTAATGGGACTGTCTTTGCTTAGATTATGAGCCCAAGGTGGAATCTGTCTCAATCATGTTGATAGACTGACCCTTACAGCAGAGATCCTTTTGGGCACCAGGGACCGGTTCCATGGAGAGTGGTTTTTCCATGGACCGGAGGGGACGTGGTTTCATGTGCTGCCTGCATCCTTCTCTCTCTTTTTATTTTGCCCTCTTTCTTTCTCTCTTTCTCTTTCTCTTTCCACCTTTCTCTTTCTCCCTCCCTTTCTCCCTCTCTTTCTCCCTCTCTTTCTCTCTTTTCTCTTTCTCCCTCTTTCTTTTTCTTTTTCTTTTTCTCTTTCTACTTTTCTTTCTCCCTCTCCCTCTCCCACTCTCTCTAACTCTTTCTCCCTCTCTTTCTCTTTTTCTCTTTCTCTTTCTCCCTCTTTCTCTCTTTCTTTCTTTTTTCCTGTTTCTCTTTCTCCCTCTCCCTCTCCTTCTCCCTCTCTCTTTCTTTTTCTCTTTCTCCCTCTTTCTATCTTTCTTTTTCTCTCTTTTTCTCTTTCTCCCTCTTTTTTCTCCCTCTCTTTCTCTTTTTCCCTCTCTTTCTCTTTCTCCCTCTCTCCCTCTCTCCCTCACCTGTCTCTCCCTCTCTCTCCCTCTCTCTCCCTGTCCCTCTCTCTCTCTCTCTCTCCTCCCAAATCTTTACCACTTGATCTTTTATGCCCATCATGACTTTATTGTCACAAATGTCACAATGTCGTATCCCTTTCTTGGATCTGTCAGGGCATCAAAACGACCGAATTTGCACAAGGGAAAGGAAACAGACAATTCCCAGGCAGGAGCTGATGGGAAACTATCCATAAAACGAAAGTGTCGATGCTGGAGCTGGCAGGAATCGCCTCTCGTGCACATCAGAGCTCTGACAGCCGGATTGAAGGATGCTGCAGCTTTCAAAGCAAATGCAATAACACTTCCCAATATTGCAATCCACAGCTCGCTGACCCCTGACTCTCATCTGAAAAGATGACCACAATCCTTTCTCCCAGAAAGAGAGCAATCTCTGGCCGTCTTCCGGACGATGCACCTGTTCAATGACAGCCTTCAGGCACCTTTAGCAAAAGTAATAAAGAGGAGTGTTTTTTTTTTTTTTAAATGGATGCCCTGGGTGAGTTTAAATATTAAATGGGGGGAAAAAGGAAGAGGAAGTGGGTGGGTTTGCTTTCCCTACTGCCGAAGGGCTACGGGGTAAGAAGGGTTGCAACAGTTAAATTTTCCAGTACTTGAGGGGCTGCCCCAAAGAAGAGGGGGTCAACTTATCTTCCAAAGCACCAGAAGAAGCAATGGATGGAAACCCATCAAGGTGAGAAGCAGCCCTGGGTTTCAAAACCCATCGCTACTGGTTTGTTTGTGGGCGCGCGTGCGTGCAACGCTTCTGCGCATGTGCAGAAGCATTCGGACAGGTGGGAGGAGCCTCCTGCCACCGCCATTACCGGTTTGCCCAATCTGGAGTGAACCAGTAGCAACCCACCGCTGGAGAGAAGCAACCTGGAATTCAGGAGAAACTTCCTAACAGGGAAGCCAATTAACCAGTGGAACAGATTGCCACCTGAAGTTGTGGGCAGTTCATCAGTGGAGGTTTTTAAGAAGAGACTGGACAGTCACACTTGTCTGGCATGGTATAGGTTCTCCTGCTCGAGCTGGCTGGGGGCTGGACTAGATGACCCCCAAGGTCCCTTCCAGCTCTATTCTATTCTGAAAGGTTCCTTCCCCTTCAGAAATGCAAGATCCACCCAGCCAGCCACTTTTGTACCCACAAATGCAGTTCTCGCAATGGCTACGGGTTGCCCTCAATTTATAATCCCAATTGAACCCCATCGCTAAGTGAGACAGTTATTAAGTGAGCTTAACAGAGGCTGACAGCAGAGAGGCAGAGGAACAGAAGGAGCCTGTTCCCAGTGCATTCATGAGAAGAGCTGCCAGAAGGCAAGAACAGTTAAGACAAAAGGGGCGACTCGGGAGTAGGGCCAAGAGATGATTGGCCCCTCCCATAAGGCTTAAAAGACAAGCAACGGCTCTTGGGCTCTTTGTCGAAAAACAACTGTTGAGAGAATTGGTTCTTGTCTTGCTGCCTTTATTTCATGCCGGCGTCTTCTGCTTCTGAACTTTTGCCAAGAAAAGCCTCTGGCAGTTTGCCTAATTAGACCAAGGTTGGTGATAAAGCAGAAGAATTCGCGTTATGAAGAATTTGTTTTGAATTAGTTTGGACTACGCTGAGAATGAGTTAATTCTCAGCTGTTCCAATAAAATCTGTTTGTTTAGAATTGATTGCATCTGATAATACCTACTTGAGCCTGGGTCACAACAGGCTTGGTGGCGCAGCAGACTAAAGTACTGTTAACTAACACCAGCTGCCTGCAATTACTGCGAGTTCAAATCTCACCAGGCTCAGGGTTGACTCAGCCTTCCATCCTTTCGAAGTAGGTAAAATGAGGACCCGGTTTGTGGGGGCAATAAGCTGACTTTGTATTAAAAAAAGAACACTGCTTGGGGGAGGGGGCAAAAGCCCTACTAAGCAGGTATATACAAAAGTATGAAGGCTATTACTTAAAAGCATTGTAAGCCGCCCTGAGTCTCCGGAGAAGGGCGGCATATAAATCGAACCAATAAATAAATAAATAAACAGGCTACCTGTACAGCCATTCATGTAGCAACCTCTGGAAATTACAGCGGCAGTGAAAAAAATGACTGATGACCAGCCTCACGCTTATAATACTTGTAGCGTCCCCATGGTCACATGATCAAAATTAAGATGCTCGGCAACTGGCATGTACTTATGACGGTTGCAGTGTCCCGTGGGGGTCACGTGATCCCCTTTTGCAACCTTCTAATAAGCCACGTCCACGGGGAAGCCAGATTCGCTTAACAACCGGGTTGCTAACTTAGCAACTGTGGTGATTCCCTTAAGAACTGAGGCAAGAAAGGGGCAAAATTCACTGAACAAATGTCTCACTTAACAACAGAAATGTTGGGCTCAAGGGTGGTCGCATGTCGAGGACTTCTTGTATTTAGCAGATGGAAGCTACGTGGGGATGACTGCTGTGCACATGGAGATTTACTAGAAAGCATTATTCTTAGAGGAATTCTTAATTTTCATTCCTTTAAAAATGCTTTCCAGCAGCGAGCATCGGTGATGGATCCGCCGTATCCTTGAGGCATATGGCAGCTGAAGGCGTTATTTCCCCTAAATGCTACAGGCCCCACTTTGGAGAGTCCCCTCATTCCCCCCACACACACACACACCAAGACAACACCCCACTCCAGCCCCCCACTCGAGAAAAGCAGCCATCCTTGCTTAGCCAATCGGGATCCCACATCCTCCGTTCCCTCGATAATAATTCACAAGAGAAACGCTAATTAGCTGGAAGGCACCAGAAGCCAAGGACTCGCTTTGTGGCGTCCTTTTCAAAGGTGACCTCGTAGGAATCTCGCAGGAATTGGAAAGAATTGCCACCCCGCGGTTCAAAAAAAGAGACCCCGACAAAAGATAGGAATTCTTCGTTTTGATCTCTGCCCTCCATTTTTCTCTCTCTCTCACATACAGACACACTCATTCACTCACTCACCCTCACTCTTTCTTGCGCTCTCTCTCTCGCTCTCTCGCTCTCTCGCTCTCTTGCTCTTTCTCTCTGTGTCTCTCACTCACTTGCTCGCTCTTTTTCTCTCTCTTTTTCTCTCTTGTCTCTCTCTCTCTCTCTCTCTTCTCTCTCTCTCTCTCCTTTTCTTTCTCACCCTCTTACCTCCTTTCTCATTTTCTCTTGCTCTTTCTTTTATCTCTGTCTCTCTTTCTTGCTCTCTCTCTCTTTCTCTTCTCTCTCTCTCACTCTTTCTCTCTCTTGAGCTCTCTCGCCTCCTCTTTCTCTCTCTCTCTCTTTCTCTCTCTTTTATCTCTGTCTCTTTCTTGCTCTCTTTCTTCTCTCTTTCTCTCTCTCTCTTTCTCTCTCTTTCTCTTCTCTCTCTCTCACTCTTCCTCTCTTGAGCTCTCTCACCTCCTCTTTCTCTTTCTCTTGCTCTCTTTTATCTCTGTCTCTCTTTCTTGCTCTCTCTCTTTCTCTTTCTCTTCTCTCTCTCTCACTCTTTCTCTCTCTTGAGCTCTCTCGCCTCCTCTTTCTCTCTCTCTCTCTTTCTCTCTCTTTTATCTCTGTCTCTTGCTCTCTTTTTCTTCTCTCTTTCTCTCTCTTTCTCTCTCTCTCTTTCTCTTCTCTCTCTCTCACTCTTCCTCTCTCTTGAGCTCTCTTGCCTCCTCTTTCTCTCTCTCTTTTATCTCTGTCTCTTTCTTGCTCTTTCTTTCTTTCTCTCTCTCTTTCTTTCTCTCTCTCTCTCTCTTACGCACGCACGCACACAAATCCCCCACCATCAAGCCAAGTGTTAATAGACACATCAGGTACCCATGGCAACCCTTTCCGTACCGCATCGGATGGAGGCGTCCTTGACGGGAGGTTTCCTTTGGAACTAATGGCTGGAGAAGTAATGGGCCACAGCATTGTTTTGAGGGGGGGGTGATTCATTAAGGAATACGGTGGGCTTTGACCATTTAGACTTTATTTGTTCCCCTTAATCAGAAGCAGGGAAGGGGATTCAGGCCCCGTCAATCCCCACCTGTGTCCTTGTACCCACTTTAATCTATCAGTGGCAAACACACACTTCCAACAGCTACTAATCCAAACATATGTTACACAACAGCTCCTCATTAGGGTTTTTTTTTTCTCTTCTTTTAATGAGAAGCAAAACCTGAAGTGTGGAAGAAACAATGCAGCTTCGCAGTGGGAAGGTTATTATGGGCTGGGCTTTTAGTCGTAGTACGTTCCCAGGAGGGATGGGTTCACCTTGGGGGGGGGGTCTGTTTTCAGCAAATTCATCTCGCTCGTCTACAAATCGTGCCATTACGATTTCAAACTATTGTAACCCCACTTCTTAATTTGTGCATGTGTGTCTCGGGATGCGTGCTGGACATGGGTTTCCTGCCTGAGCTGGGGGTTGGACTAGAAGACCTCCGAGGTCCCTTCCAAGTCTGTTTTCCTCTTAGAGCCCAGTACGTATGTTCGTTTTTATGAAGTTGGTTATATATTGTGGTTATATTTACCCTTTTGCGCTGGATTCTTTTAACTGGTTAATACAAAAAATACTGTTTTTTGGGGTTATTTGCTGCCCGGTGTACTTAGCATTTCTATATGATTCATAAGGACACGGCAAATCGTTCCACCGATTAATTGTCCTCCCTGTCAGGAAATTTCTCCTTCTTAGTAAGGTTGCTTCTCTCCTTGATGAAGTTTCCATCCATCGTTTCTTGTCTTGCCTTCTGGTGCTTTGGGGAATAGGTGGACCCCCTCTTCTCTGGGGCAGCCCCTCAAGTACTGGAAGACTGTTATCAGGTCACCCCTAAGCCTAAACATACCTCCTTCCAGGGGTGAAATTCAGCAGGTTCTGGAGAACCGGTAGCAGAAATTTTGAGTAGTTCGGAGAACCGGCAAATACCACCTCTGACTGGTCCCAGAGTGGGGTGGGAATGGGGATTTTGCAGTATCCTTCCCCTGCCATGCCCACCAAGCCATGCGCACCAAGCCACACCCAAAGAACCGGTAGTAAAAAAAATTGAATTCCACATTGCCTCCTTCCCTTAGCCTTTCAGCATATAAATTTAGCCTTCAGACCAGTGGTGAAATTCAAATTATTTTACTACTGGTTCTGTGGGTGTGGCTTGGTGGGCGTGGCTTGGTGGGTGTGGCAGGGGAAAGATAATGCAAAATCTCCATTCCCACCCCATTCCAGGGGAAGGATACTGCAAAATCCCCATTCCCTCCCCACTCTGGGACCAGCCAGAGGTGGTATTTGCCAGTTCTCCAAACTATTCAAAATTTCCGCTACCGGTTCTCCAGAACCGGTCAGATCCTGCTGGATTTCACCCCTGCTTTAGACACACTTATAATCTTTGTTGGTCTTCTCTGCACTCTTTCTAGCATCTTCCAGAGGGGAGAAAAAATTCCAGGTTCAAAGCCAAGAGCAGCTATTCTCATCTGTGCTTTGTATATCAACCGGACGAGGAATTCAATAGCCCCTTGGCCATGAAGAAGGCAGTCTAAATGTATGGACAGACAGCTGCAATCTAGGTGTCAACCAGGCTGATGACATAAGCGTGTTACTTGAAATGCAGAGCAATCCAATTTTCCAACCCTGAAGGTGAAATGACACCACTTATCTCCGGTAATCTAAATGATGTCTAAAGGCTCTCAAATGAGGCTCAGGCTGTTAAGCGCAAGAAAAACCAAAGAGTGAAATTATGGCAAGCAGATTGCAGCTCTTGTTTGGTTCACCCAATTTCCTCCTGGAAAAGGAGACCCCGTTTGTTTGCATTTGGGAAAAAGGAGAGGCTGCTTTTCTTTTATTATTATTATTATTATTATTATTATTATTATTATTATTATTATTATTAATAATAATAATAATTTGATTTATATGCCACCCTTCTCCGGAGACTCAGGGCAGCTTACAATGCGTTAAGCATTTCAGCTCTACACAACTCTCGCCATACTTTTTATTTAGGAACTCAATCTCCACGTGAGTCATCCTTATCCTTTACCAATTCCTGAACAGAATAATCTAATGCCATCACTCTGGACAAATGTGACAGTTGGATCCAAAGGTGTTTTTTTCAAAAGGTAACTGGAGGTTGTTTTTCCTTGAAGAGGTTTCGCTCCTCATCCAAGAAGCTTCTTCAGTTCGTCCATCCTCCACCATTCACCCCGAACTGAAGAAGCTTCTTGGATGAGGAGCGAAACCTCTTCAAGGAAAAAAAAAACCCCAAGAAAATCCAGTTGCCTTTTGAGAAAAAAAAACACCTTTGGGACAACGATGATTGACCTGGATGACTGAGAAACTCCATAGCCATGTAAACAGTTAGAATTTTAACATTGATAAATTTGGCATTTCTCTAGAGCAGTGTTTTCTCAACCTTGGAAGGTTGAAGATGGGTGGACTTCAACTCCCAGAATCCCCCAGCCAGCAGTGCTGGCTGGGGGATTCTGGGAGTTGAAGTCCACCCATCTTCAAGCTACCAAGGTTGAGAAACACTGCTCTAGACTATGAAATGCAATTGGGGTAGTTTAATAAATCAAAATATGCACTCAAATAAGCATTGCAAGAGGAAGTTATATTGATTAAAAATGCATTTCAGGAGCCAGCTAAAAACGCTCCCAGAAATATCAGCTCATGACACCTTTCCGTGTGAGACGCTAGATTTCAGATTTAATGTGATATCTCACAAGTTGTGATGATATAGTAGACTTACACACACAGTGTATACAATTATTATTTTATTTAAATATCAGGTGTTATGGATGCTTGTTGAGGGTCCCACAGATTAATGGGCAATTATGGGCAGTGTGTAGTTAATTAATTAAATTTAATTAATCCTGTAATTGATTAATAGTGGGGAAAGGCTATTGAAAAAATGAAGAGTTAGAACATGCAAAAGCCGCATTCATTCCGTTGTTGTTGTTCGGTTTGGGTTTCTACTGACCTTACCAACCTATTCGTGATGGCTAGGCCACCTCAGACCTTCCTTCCTTGTTATTTATTTATGAAATACACATACCACATTAATTCAGGTGGTTTTTAGGTAGCTTACAACTTTAATAGTAATAGTAATAAATTATAGGTCGATAAATTGCTGGAAAAACCAGGTTTTTAAAACTTTCTGGAAGACTATAAAAGGGGATCTATCCTGCCCTCAGAAGGAGACACGTTTCCAAGTGGAAGGGAGGGAATCTTCAGACCCTCTCTTGTTGACCTCCTCGTAGGTGGGGCACCTGGTTAGATATTTGTTGGTTGGTTGTCTGGATTGGGAAAGTACTGGTAGATCTTTTCAGGGAAAGATAGACCATTAGATACAGAGGTGCCAAACCTGGGTAAACACCATTTCTTGATGTTAGCAACTTTATGATGTGTGGATTCCAACTCTTGGAATTCCCCCGTCATAAATTGAAGCTGAAGACATGGAGTTGAAGTCCACACATCATAAGGTGGCTGAACACCGTCTGAAAGTCTTTAAAGGTAGCAACCAGGTACAATTTAAGATTCTGGTCATCACCTTTGAAGGCTTCCAAGGCATAAGCCTAGGTTACTTGTGGGACTACCTATCTCCAAGGGTTTCTTCCATTCCACCAGGTCCAAGATGCAAAGCATATTTCAAGTCCTCTCGTACCAACTTGCTGGTCCAGGTAAGTCTGCCTTCTTTTCCCTATGCAGCAAGCTCACCCCTAAGATTCAGCGGCCCCAACATAGTCAATCTTCTTGAGGGCATCAGGTGTTAAGAGAAGGACTGAATGGATGGAAACTGACCAAGGAGAGAAGCAACCTAGAACTAAGGAGAAATTTCCTGATGGTGAGAACAATGAACCCGTGGAACAGCTGGCCTTCAGAAATTGTGGATGCTCCATCACTGGAGGCTTTTAAGAAGAGACTGGACATTTGTCTGGGATGGTAAAGGGTCTCCATCTTGAGCAGGGGGTTGGACTAGAAGACCTCCAAGGTCCCTTCTGACTCTTTTTTTTGTTAGCACTCAATACGTATGTTTGTTTTTATGAAGTTATGTAGACTGCGGTTATATTTTCCCTTTTGCACTGGATTCTTTTCATTGGTTCATACAAAAAATACTGGTTTTTTTTTTAATTATTTGCTTGCCAGTGCTATATGCTGAAGATGGAATTCTATATAAATTTTCTTTAAAAATTAACTCCCAATACCTATTTTGCCACAGAGGAGGTGCGAAGTGGTCCATTTTCCTGCATGTGAAGTTCAGCTGCCAATCTCCGCTTCTTCTTCATATCCTTTTTTCTTTTTCATCCTTTCCTGCATTCACAAAATCTACATTTTTCTGTACTGAAACTTCTCTTCCCTGAAGTGAAATGTGTGATAGGCAACATATATGCCTGTCATTTGCTCACAGACAAATCCCGTTTTATACACTGGTTTTTTTTTTAAAAAAAAGGAAAATGTCATCCTTCTTTTTCCCCAATTTATTTTAATTATTATTTACTGTGGGAGGGTGGGGGAGAAAGGGCCTTAGGAAAAACTGCCAGTAAAAAAAAAGCTTCTGATTTTTAAAGGTTTCCTTAGAGCTTTACATCTCTATCCCCCCACCCCAACCCTGTAGAATGGTGCATACAGTTCCTAATAAAGCCTCCCGTTATTTTTATACCATCAAAATGCCCCTGGGATTCCTATGGAAAATGCCCTGAGACATTTTTGAAAACAATAATGCTAATGATTATGCTAATGCAAATAACGATAATGTTGATGCTTTGCAGCACACCAACTTCCCATCTCATTCAATTTCATTAATTAAAAGGCTCTAAAGTTAGACGCAGCGAAGACTCCAGCAGTCACTTAGGATAGAATTGTTGATGCATGATATCGATGGTAAACATGAGCCAAATATAGAAAAGCAAGGACATCAGCCTGACAAGCAAGTAGGTTAGTCTGCTGCGTTGTGTTTCCCCGCTAGTTGTGAGAATGGGACCTTAAAAAAGCAAGACAGGAAGAAAATCAACTCGTTTTGAGCTGTTGTGCCGGAGAAGGCTCCTGCCTGTTGCTTGGACAGCAAAGATGACAAGCAAACACTGGAGCGCATAACACCAGACGTGTCCCTGGAAGGCAAAACCACAAAACTGTGTCTCACTTACTTTGGGAATTCGCTGGAGAAAGCAATTATGTTGGGTTAGAGGTAAAAGGAAACCAGGCCATCAAAGACCATGGTGGTTCGACACCATCAAAGCTGGACACCAGCCAGAGTATAGAACAACTCAAAGAAGTAGTGCAAGATCAGAAGATGTGGAGAGACCTGGCCCATAGAATCTCCAAGAGCCAGACACAGCTGAATAGATAATCTCCTCCTCCTCCTCTTCCTCTTCCTCTTCCTCTTCCTCCTCATCATCACCACCATACAACAACTCAAAGAAGCAATGCAAGGTCAGAAGATGTGGAGAGACTGGCCCATAGAATCTCCAAGAGCCAGACACAGCTGAATAGATAATCTCCTCCTCCTCCTCCTCTTCCTCCTCCTCTTCCTCCTCCTCATCACCACCATACAACAACTCAAAGAAGCAATGCAAGGTCAGAAGATGTGGAGAGACCAGGCCCATAGAATTGACAAAAGTTGGACATGATTGAATGGATAATCTCCTCCTCCTCCTCCTCATCATCATCACCAACATCATCACCACCATAGAACAACTCAAAGAAGCAACACAAGGTCAGAAAATGTGGAGAGACCCGGCCCATAGAATCGTCAAGAGTTGGAAGCAACTGAATGGATAAAAATCATCATCATCATCATTATCATCATCATCATCTCTATGAACATTGGGATGCTTTCAAAAATATTGAACCAGGATGACGAACACTTGGGTTTAAATTTTCACTTAGTCTAATAAAAATGCCAAGGTTTCCCTGTCCAGTCTTGTCCAACTCATCTCCGTTTCTTGGTCGAGGGAGCCAGCCTTGTCCGAAGACAATTTCTGTGATTTTGTGGTCAGCATGGCTATATGCCAAAAATGCACAAAACACCGTTACCTTCCTACCAAAGTGGCACCTATTTATCTACTCACAATTGCATGCTTTCAAATTGCTAGGTGGGCAGGAGCTGGGAGTTCACCCTATTGTGCCGTACTCAGGTCTCAAACCTGGGCTATCAGTTTTCCAGCTGAGAAGCCCAGTATCTTTAACCACTGAGCCGTTACACCACTAATACCGGCCAGTTATTCTTCCCCATCCCACCCCACCTCAAGACTACTGTCTGAAAGATAAAATTAGGGCAGTGTATCCTACACGCTGATCCTATTTCTCAGGAGAAAGATTAGACGGACCTGAGCCATGCAATCCATCAGCCAATTAGGATACCTCATTTTTGTTTTATTTAGGCTGAAATGTTGATGTGTTGATGCTATTAGAATATGTATCATCTGGACCAGCCAGCATTTAAATGTCCTGCTGAAAAGCATTTGTAAAAAGGTCAACTCGCTTGCCTCCCTTACTTACTATGCGCAGGCCAGAATAAAATTACGTAGATAAAATTCAACATTATTTGTTGAGCGTTACGTTCTTCAATATTACTAGTGTATTTCAGCCAAGGGAATGACCTGAACAACAATAACAAAAAAAACCCAGCATAATTTCACGCCAATTATGGGTGGTGAGCAGAACAATTTACCCTGAAAGCTTCGGGTCGACTGGACGCGTTTAGAAAATTGGAAGGCAAACTCATTTCTTGCAACCAACCCAAAAGATTTCAGGAATTTTGCACACGCCAACGCGTGAGATCATTTCATCCTCCCCCATCCTTGACTTAGCGGTTGGGAAGGCGGCTATGCCAGACGTTCCAAGATCGGTTTTGATTTGTCGATTCCACTCAAATGGAAGTGCTTTTCTTTCGAAGAGCTGATTTGTTAAAAAGGGCTTTGGGAGTCTGCCCAAAACCCCATCACATCAGTTGATCGATTCAGAAGGACTTGCATCAAATCAACCCGGCTTCCGCTTTGAGGGCTGATTTGATAGCGTCGCCTTCAAACTGAATATTCAAATCAGAATATTTTCACAGCTCCGGAAGACACAATGAAGGTGAGATGCGCTATTAGGAACTGCCATCGCCTCTTCTGCTAAATTTAGCAATGAGGTGGAGCTGATCTTAATTCTGTAAAAGGAATTGCTTTGTCAACCTCCCCCACCAGATCTTCCCAGGAGTCAAATAAGTCAGAAGGTGTAGGACTACTTACAGATGGAACTTCACCCCAAAATCAAATTAGGTAAGAAGAATGGTTGCAGGAACTGGGTATGTCTACTCTGATGAAAAAAAGGACTAGGGGAGACATGATAGCAGTCTTCCAATATCTCAGGGGCTGCCCCAAAGAAGAGAGAGTCAACTTATTCTCCAAAGCACCTGAAAGCAGGACAAGAAGCAATGGGTGGAAACTAATCAAGGAGAGACGCAACCTAGAACTAAGGAGAAATTTCCTGACAGTGAGAACAATTAATCAGTGGAACAACTTCCCACCAGAAGTTGTGAATGCTCCAACACTGGAAGTTTTTAAGATGATGTTGGATCACCATTTGTCTGAAGTGGTGTAGGGTTTCCTGCCTAAGCAGGGGGTTGGACTAGAAGACCTCCAAGGTCCCTCTCAACTCTGTTATTCTATTCTATTCTATTCTATTCTATTCTATTCTATTCTATTCTATTCTATTCTATTCTATTCTATTCTATTCTATTCTATTCTATTTGTTTTGTTCCTGTTCTGTTCTGTTCTGTTTTGTTCTGTTCTATTCTATTCTGTATTTGAGTTTTTCTCAATACACTAATGTCAGTTGGGGAAAAGAGCAGGGTTTTATGGATTTTTACATTGTAGATTTTTAACGTTGTATGTCACGGAGAGTCACCTGTGTGTGTGTTGGGTGGCCATAAAACTTTAGATAATAAACACATTCCAGGAAAAAGCAGGCATTTGCAATTGCTGTACAAATTTACTCCTAAATCTGGCAAACGTCTATGGAGATTCTCAGCCCTCCAGGTCACGGCTGTCCCAAAGGAGCTTTCTTTTTTTTTCAAGAGGCAACTGGATTTTCTGGGTTTTTTCCTTGAAGACGTTTCCCTTCCCATCCAAGAAGCTTCTTCAGTTCTTGACATTCAGAGCTGAAGAAGCTTCTTGGATGAGAAGGGAAACGTCTTCAAGGAAAAACCCAGAAAGTCCAGTTGCCTCTTGGAAAAAAAAAAAAGCCCCTTTGGGACATAAATTAGGCATTTTAACTTTGTATAATGGATTATTGTGGTTTTTATTGTTGTGAGCCGCCCTGAGTCAGTTGGACATAGGGTGGCATATAAGCCTAATAAAATAAAATAAATAAAAAATAAATAAATAAATCTGGCATTTCTTTTTCCCCTGGTCTTTCTCTATTTGATGAGAGTAGGTGGCTATTTATTTATTTAGCCTATGGTGTTTCATGCACGGACTTGCAGTACATACTAACATTTGACCTAAATTAAAAACCCATTAAAATATGAATGTTAAAAAGATCTATATTCAGATACCAACTTCTAGGCCAGCTGATCACTGAAGGGCAACATCGTTTACGTGGGGGAAGGGGGTTAGAATCAGATACTGGACTTTAGGTAACAGCCTAAGTAAATTTATTTATTTGCTTAGCAATGAAAATTCTATTCCTACTTGAGGGCTTGCTATGATAAACTTCAGTATGGATCATATATTTGAAACATCACTGCACACTTAAGGACTCTTGCATCAAGCAGCTGGATGGCTTTGAACATTGGGCAAATCAGCGATGGGTTCCACATATTCTTACCACCGGTTCGCTTCGCGCACGAACGCACGCTCACTTTGTGTGCACGCCTCTAGCACACGCACTTTGCTCGCGTGCGCACTTCCACGCAAGCGCCGGGGCTCAAAAATGTGGCTAAATAGAACGGCATTACATTCGGGCGAGTGGGCAGGGGCATCCACAGTCGCCACTACTGGTTCGCTCAAACTGGTACGAACCGGCTGAATACCACCTCTGGGCAGATCAGTGGCGAGTTGTTACCGGTTCACCCCGGTTCGGGTTGACTGGTAGCAGTGGTGGTGAGAAGCTCCGCCCACCCACCTGGATGTCATCGAATACAATCTGCGCATGCGCAGAAGCTTTTGTGTATGCATAGACGGGAGGCACACGCGAGCGAGTAAACCGGTAGCAAAGGTAAGCGAAATCCACCCCTGGGGCAGATGTGAAAAAAATCCAAATATTTTTGCTTAAAAGGAAACAAAACACATGTGTGTCTATTGATATGTATGCACACATTCATAGTAGACTGCTGGACAAATTTAGATGTAACAAATTCAAGTGCTATTAAAGTATGCCCAAGATAAATGTACTCTCAATGCACAGAACCCAATTAATTTAACCAGAAATGGCTCTAGGAATCTTTAAAAAAAAACATGTTAAATTTTTCAAGGACATTTTTTTTAAAAGTGGCCTCCACACAGAGTTGGAGAACTGAGCAACTTGCAACATTCGTTGTAGAAAGAATAATCTACAGAATCAGGCAGGTGGACAGACAGGCAGACAGCGGCTTCATTTCACTGTTGGGATCTCACTCGCCTCTTAGGAAGTTTTAGGTCCTGTAAGAAGAATGACAGCACGGAGGCTTTGCAGCTACACCTTTGTAGCCTGGATAAAAGGAACAAGGTTGACATTGGTACAACTTATCAATTCTCACTTGATTGCTTCATTGATTAGGAAACAATAACAGTGTTCCAATATTTGAGGGGCTGCCACAAGGAAGAGGGGGTCAACCGATTCTCCAAAGCACCTGTTACAAGATGTAACAGATGGAAACTAATCAAGGAGAGAAGCTACCTAGAACTAAGGAGGAATTTCCTGACTGTGAAAACAATTAACCAGTGGAACAGCTTCCCACCAGAAGTTGTGGCTGCTCCAACACTGGAGGTTTTTAAGAAGAGATTGGACAACTATTTGTCAGAAATGGTATAGGGTTTCCTGCCTAAGCAGGGGGTTGGACTAGAAGACTTCCACCCTTCCAACATTGTTATTCTGTTAAAAAACTAAAATGCAAATTAAAACATAAAACACTTCCTCAACAAAAATCAACACTCAAGATATGTGGAGATTAGCACCAAGGTTAATACAAGACCAATAAACAAGAAATGAATAATACCCCAATCAAGGAATTGTCAACTCAGACAAATAAGCCAACAATAAACAATAATCTAACCAAAAACCCAATCAAGAACACTTCCACCATCACGGACAGGGCAAGTCACTAGTATATAAACAGAGAGCGACTCCCCCTTCCTTCTAGCACTGAAGGCATTACCTAGTTTGGTAATGAAATGTCTGGAAGAAAACCAGCAAGCTCAGAGAGCACCTAGGACCCCCACATCTCAGAGATGTTCTCAGGGATCTTTGAGACAGACAGGCCTCTCCCACTCAACAAACAGACAATGATAGTGAGCATTTGGGTAGTTGCTAGGAAACATCTACCATGACACAAAGAGCCCATTTAGCTATTCAAAAAACCATCGCCCCAGACGTCTCCCTTGAGCCCAGAAGATAACGCTCATGTTACCAAAGTGTGACAGTGTAAAAAGGTTCTATTAGCAGATTTCACAGTGAGATGAATGATAGAAACACCATAAAGTGGAAATTATTTAGAGATGAATTTGAATGAGATGGAATCTTGAAAGATATATAAAAAACATTTATAGTCAGTTGGGATACGGCTAGATTAGATAAATAGATGAGAGAGAGAGAGAGAAAGAGAGAGAAAAACAGAAATAGGGCCAAATGGAGAGATGGATAGGTAGATAGATGAGAAGGAGGGAGAGAGATGGATAGATGGACAAATGGACAGATAGATTAGAGAGAGATGGATGGATGGATGGATGGATGGATGGATGGACGGACAAATGGGTAGCTGGATAGATGAGAGAGATGGATAGATGGACAGATAGATTAGATAGAGATGAGAGAGATGGATGGATGGATGGATAGATGGACAGATGGACGGATGAATGGATAGATTAGATAGATGAGAGGGAGGAAGAGATTAATAGATGGACAAATGTACAGATAGATTAGATAGAGATGAGAGAGAGAGATGGATGGACGGATGGATGGATGGATGGATGGATGGATGGATGGATGGATGGATGGACGGACAAATGGGTAACTGGATAGATGAGAGAGATGGATAGATGGACAGATAGATTAGATAGAGATGAGAGAGATGGATGGATGGATGGATAGATGGACAGATGGACGGATGAATGGATAGATTAGATAGATGAGAGGGAGGAAGAGAGATTAATAGATGGACAAATGTACAGATAGATTAGATAGAGATGAGAGAGAGAGATGGATGGACTGATGTATGGATGGATAGATGGATGGATGGACGGACGGACAAATGGGTAGCTGGATAGATGAGAGAGATGGATAGAGGGACAGATAGATTAGACAGAGATGAGAGAGAGATGAATGGATGGGCGGATGGATGGATGGATGCACAGATGTATAGACAGATAGATGGACAGATGGATGGACAGCCGGACAGACCGTACGAGTAGTCATGCATTAGGAGCAAGGCCAGCTTAGTCAGGATTTCCATTTAACTGAAAAGTTCACTTTTCCTATTACCCTAATAAAAATTACAGCCAATCTACCAACTAATTTCAGCAGCCGCAACTTCACCTAAAAGCGTTTGCAGAAAATGACGTCTCACTGAGATTAATGAGTTTAGACTCCAAATAAATACGTTGTATGGCAGGCAGACATCCGGTTCACACATGTACATTGATTGCTGTAATCTGCATGTGTGAATGAAGGCTGAGGGCTCCTCTGTTCACGACATTGTGAGATTTCACACCATGCAGAATTTAATGCTTTTCAACAAAATTGTTGCATATATTGAAGTGAAAAGACAGCGATTGGTTATCCTGAGCATCTCCGAGAAAATTATGAAGTTCTCCCCAAAAATATTAAAACACAATTTATGCATAATATGGAAAGGACAGAAATCTACCCTACGGGCTAAAAGACAAGTAGAAAATATGAAAATAAAAAGAAATTAATAACTACAAAAGAGATACAAGGTCCTATCCTGGTAGAATGGGAGGAACTAAACATGAAATGAATATAGAAGAACCTAGGAGAAGAGAAATAGGTCAACAGCTAAAGGCGCTATTGTCTAAGCACCAGGCACCTGTTCCCAAGAAAGTGCCTCATAGGTGGGGTGCCATTCTCTTCCTTACACTTAGTTGACAGTGATACACAAAAGAACAACTAGAAAGTTACCAAAAGAAGAGATTCCTTCAGGAACGCTCTAGAACTTGACTTCAGATGTCAACGAGATCTTGGATGAAGGTGACTCAAAATGGATTAGTATTAGTTGACAAACTGAACCCATGACTCTATTGGCCAAACCTACTTTATATCTTTGTGGACTACCTGAAGCTTCTCAACAATATTCAACATTGTCTATGTGGAATCAATTACACCTTTTTGTGGCTACTTCCCAGTCTAAATTGATACTCTGAAAAGGTTGTAGGAGATTTATCAACAATCTGATCAAAAATATTCTTGGTCACTGAAGACATTTTACTTGTAAGGACAGAGATGGACTCAGATCTGTACCCAAATTGTGTATCTCCAGAAGAGGCTATTCTCACTTTCTGGGCAGACAGATAAGAAGAGGAGTTATAAGATCAGGCTATATGTATATATTTACATTAATGCGTTTGCAGCCAGTGGAATTGAAATAATTGAAGGCACGCGCATTTGAATTCATAGACATGATTCAGTTGATATTTCTTGTACTGGCAATTTAACAACCCCAAGAGATGCATTCTTTGTGCGTATTAACATAAAATCCCCTGCTGCTTTAGCTAGAAGGTGCCAGTAGTATATATTGTGACTAAATACTCACAAAAGGAAGGAAATACATATGTATGAAACGGCTTTTACTCAAATAGTAGCAAACTCTCAGTCCTGATTCCAGAGGTGCCTGAAAGGTTTGGTCCAAAAAGTCAAGAAGGCAACCACAGAAGTGGCATCAAAGCCCTGTCCATTTCTAAAATATATTTATTTATATTTTCTATTTCTAGCCTGTCCATCTCCCTCAGAGGGAGGCTCTTGTGCGTGTTACACAAAGTTGGGCTTTGATCATACTTTGTATGGCTGCCATCTCGATTTTTTTTAAAAAAAACACCCTCTGCAGCAGTGGTGGGTTGCCCCCGGTTCAGACCGGTTCGCAAGAACCGGTAGTAAAACTGGTGGGAGGCTCCGCCCACTGACCTGGACATCATCAGAAGTGATCTGCACATGTGCGCATGGGCACGATGCGAACCGGTAGTAAAGGTAAGTAGAACCAGGGGTGAAATGCTCCTGGTTTGGACCGGATCGCCCGATCCGGTAACGATGGAGGCGGGTGGTTCGGATCTACCTTATCTCCATAGGGAGGAAGCCACCGTAGACAAGGCCCTTCTTCTTGGACTAGATCAGTGTTTCTCAACCTTGGTAGCTTGAAGATGGGTGGACTTCAACTCCCAGAATGGCTGGGGGATTCTGGGAGTTGAAGTCCACCCGTCTTCAAGCTTCCAAGGTTGAGAAACACTGGACTAGATGGCCCTGCCAATCTTCATTGGAAACTGCTTTTCCACAGTTTAATGCGTTCTAAGTTTTGCACCCTGGGCCAACAGAGAATATTTGTTGAATCTTTTCTATCTGACCTCCCTTTCAAGAACACTTGAAAAATCCGGTCTGATTTTCCCCAAATGAAATCTAATTTCATTTAGATTTAGATTTCAGCTAAACTCACCAAAGGTGCCCTTAAGCCTTCGAGTACCAGCTCTGATCATCCCGATCGTTGTTGTTTTTTTCTATGCATCCCTGAATTCAGTTTCTCTGAAAACATTTTTTAAACTGAAAATAATTTGAGTTGTGATCACCAGATGGAGTATTGTGAAATTTATTTTTGTGATTTTGGAACTTCTACTTTCATACAAGTGTGTGCTTCTTTTTGGAAGACCTGTTGCCACAGTGACTCCTACCCAATTTGTCATCAGCTCCAGCTCCAAGATATTTTCCATATGTAAGACCTTTTTTTGTCTTAAATGAACAAATAAACAATCTGTTTGTATCAAAAATCCTTCTATTAGTTTTGGCCCAACTTCTGTGGACATACCAATTTCGTCTTCTGCAAGACTATGTCAGGTTACGATGTCATCTCAAATAAATTGCATTTCCAAACAAAAAGTCTCTGATGAAATCTTTCATTTATTGAGTACAACAATCTGTCCCCGACTACATCGTAGCCGACACTGACCCTCCGACCCCAAACCCTTCCCTTTCCGTTCCCCAATTCTCAGCGTCTCATTGGCCATCTTCCAAGTCAGTCTCCCCATCTCCTTACTTCAACTCACAGGAATGTCCCCCCTCCCATCCCATCTCCTAGGGGATATTATCTACAGAGAAAATAAGTAGGTGAAAAGTCAAACGTCGTCTTCTTCTTCTCTTTATGGCAGCACTAGAGTGCTGACAGACTAACTATCCCACCCAGTTTTGGGTTATCTTGCAAATTTAGCCAGCCTTCCTTCCACCTTTTTTCTAACACATTCGAACAGCTTTGTTATCAAACTCAAATTAATTCTTTATATAGGTAGAACAGAAAAGGCAGACAAACAGAGGAGAACACAGATGTTTTGATATTAGCATATCAACAGAGATGTGCGAAATTCATCCATCTAGCAACAGAACTTCTGCCTTGGGCCAGGGGTTGGACTAGAAGACCTCCAAGGTCCCTTCCAGTCCTATGATTCTATGAGAGTGCTAGTTTTTTTGTGGTTGTTGAATATGTTGGAGGACTCCACAAACCTCAATTTTCCTCTGAACTATACAAAATGTCCCCCAGGACCTTGATATTCTGCGAGTAGCTTGGAAGTTTCTGGAAGTAAATCCTCTGAACCAGAAGCAGGTCAAGGTGTTCCAGACATGATATTCCAGATAACATGGGATCCAGGTTCTCCAGAACATTCTGTTCCTAGATCATGAAATGTTCCACACAGGTGAGCAAGAGGGCAAAGAATGCAGGGGGATCTACAACAATTCAAACCAACGCCCAGTAACCTACTCTTCAAAAAAAAAATAATACATTTATGTTCATTTTATTGGACATACCAATATTCTATATTGACGGAGCAAGCAGAAGATCAGGGACCTTTTGTCAGAAGGTTAAAATAAGCAGAAACTAGAAAAATAACCTTTAAAAGCATCTGAGGGGAAAAAAAAACAAATTACTGCAAGTCGTTTGTGGTGACAGCCGATGATAAATATAATTGCAACGTACATCAGTACATTGAATCAAGCATTTAATAAGTAGATATAAAATCTGCTCTTCTCTGACCTTTTTCTACCCACTCGTGGGCATGACCTATAGAGTCTCATCAGGTCTGAAAATGCCCTGTTCCATTTTTTACGCGATCAGAAAACAGGCGATCAGAACAATATGCCATTTTGTCTTTTTCTAGTCTTCAAAGAAGATGGATTCCACTCCGGGGAAACCCAATACCCCAAAAACGTTCCTGGTTGACCGACCGAAAAGCCAAAGAAATGGATCATTCAGGATACAATCCCAGGACGAATTCAAGGGTTTTGCGATCAATTAAAGCCAAAAATGTCACTTCTTTCTAAACGACAGTATCGGAATCCGAGACCAAAGTCCACATCTTATAGGAAAGGCATCAAATTCACATGCTTGTCAGTGCAGATGGAAACAGCATCTATGCAATCCTGAGTCCTTCCAGGAAAAGATCTGCCTACAAACCGTTCTCTAAAGCAAAGCCAACCACAGTTAACGGCTCTTGTAACCCTTATGTAGCTATGGCACCTATATTCCATAGGCAAAGTCAGGAACGTTACGTGTTTATTGATTGAATATTGCAAACATTCAGAGGCTAAAAGCCAGCCAATAAAAGCAGTTGAATATCCACACTGTTGTAATCGCATGCTGTTATTCTTACAATTTTCTGTTTTCCCCCCACCTAATTAAACCCTCCCAACTGTGCGCACACAAGATCTCAACAGATTAAAAATAACAACAGTAAAGATGCAACACCTGTGCATTTAAAAAAAATAATAATGTTTCCAATTATTGCCAGTGGCTTCTAATAGGAAAAAAAAAATCATCACATCCATTTCCTTGTTTACTTGATATATACATATATATATAAAACAATGCCCCAACGTTGCCCCACTCTAGTCCCTGATGCTCTCCAGAGCTTCACATTTTGTAAAGTCACTCACCATGAGTAAGCTGAGAGCAGATTCCGACGTTTTCTGCGTAGCCATTTCTTTCGTATAAATCCTCTCCTAGATGCAGCCAGTGCTGGGCCTTCCTCTCAAGGGCGAAGTGTCCAGCAGCACACACTCTGGCAGTCTGGAAGCACAAACATCCAAAATCAAGCTCGGAGGGAAAACCGTCAGGGAGGAGACCAAGGTGCCTACGAAACCAAAAAAAAAAAAAACAACAAACCACCAAATCCTGCAAAAGAGAAACGAAGCTTGAGCTAGGCCAGATTTTACAGAGGAGGGAGTAAATCAGGATGCTCGCAGAAGAGATGAAAAATAACAGCCACAGACCAGCATCTGCAGGATGTTTAAAAAATGATTTGCACTCAAGCAAAAGAGGAGATGATGACACCTACCTCATAGATCAGGTTAAAATTACAGAGCTTCACGTTCTCGTACGGTGTGGGATGCAAAATTAAGAGCTTTGCCCTGTCAGAAGGATAGCAGGTGAAGCTTGCACCACCCTTGAGCTTCTCCTTTGCAAAGGTGCAACAACACCCTCCCCCCCACTTCCAAAAATGAGAATCTACCGCTTGCAAAACCAGGGTCTCCTTCTCTTCCTCAAAGCACCGGTGCCTCCCTATTTCGAACGCGAGCATCTGCATAATTCTGGGATGAGCAATGACAGAGCAAAAGCCCAGAGCAACAACAATTACCTTTATAACACAGGGACGACAACTGGGGTTCGGGGTTGACCCCTTTCACCTTATTGAAGGGAGGGGGGGAAAGAGAAGTATTTTGCTTCCCTGAAATGAATTCAGCTCCCCATGGAGCTAACATGCTCAGGGGAAACATGTAATTACACAGCCTGCCCTTGTTAGCGTTCAGATCACAACCGGCTGCAACACACACACTCCGGCTGCAGCATTGTGTCTTCCTCTTGGGCTTCCAGACAGAAAAAAAATCACCTTCCAGGGCTGGAGATCATGAAAGGCACCAAGATTTATGAGCCCAGATCCAAAGTTTCTCATTTGGGACACAGATATAGGTGGGGAAGGAGAAGCAACAGCAACAAAGTGACCTAAAAGGACAGAATAACAAGAGTTCAACAGATTAACAGACTTGGAAGGGACCTTGTAGGTCATCTAGTCCAACCCCCTACTCGAGCTGGAGACCCTCTTACCATTTCAGACAAGTGGTTATCCAGTCTCTTCTTGAAAGCCTCCAGTGATGGAGCACCCACAGCTCCTGAATTAATTGTCCATGGATTAATTGTTCTGTCAGGAAATTTCTCCTTAGTTCTAAGTTGCTTCTCTCCTTGGTTAGTTTCCATCCATTCTTGTCCTGCCTTCAGGGGCTTTGGAGAATAGGTTGACTCCCTCTTCTTTGGGGCAGCCCCTGAGATATTGGAAGATGCTATCATATCACCTGCTATCATATCCAATTCCTGCAACCGTTCTTCATACGTTTTAGTATCCTGTCCTCTAATAACCTCATTGATTCTTTTTTTAAAAAACAAATAAATTCAGTGATTTATCCAAAGCTCCCTTTTTTGGGGGCCTCAAACTGGTTTCCATGAGAAATATCTGCCTCCATGTTGGAACGCTGAAGAAAATAGGATTTGCCTGTGTTAATTGGTGGGCAGGTGAGACCCATAAATGTTAACGGTCTTTAGGGCCCTCAGGTGTGTTCCCAGAAAGGAGCCAATCAATGAGCATCTGGAGGGACTCCAATTCCCAGAATTCCAGAGTCAGCATGGTGATTGCTGAGAAATGCTTTGCTGAGAATTCTGGGAGACGAAGTCCTCTTTTTTTTCTTTCAGCATCTTCTATTGGAAGTTGGAGTTTACCAATGTCCTTATGATGTTACTATCAAAGAATAGAAGAGAAGAAACAGAACGCTGTATTTTCTGCCAAACCAAGGACATATTGTACATTGTTCAGCAAAGATATATACAGGTAGTCCTCGACTTACGACCACAATTGAGCCCAACAATTTTTGTGGTGAAGCAAGACGTTGGTTAAATGAATTTTGCTCCATTTTACCACCTTCCTTGCCACAGTTGTTAAGTGAATTGCTGCAGTTGCTAAGTTTCCACATTGACTTTGCTTGTGGGAAGGTCATAAATGTGAATCAGTTGCTAAGGATGTGAATTTTGATCACGGGGCCATGGAGATGTTGCAACGGTCGTGAGCATGGAAGGCACATTTTTCAGTGCTGTTATAACTTCAAACAGTCACTAAATGAATTGTTGTAAGTCGAGAACTGCCTGTATTATATTCCAGGGTTGAGTTTCCCTTGAGTCTTTCCTTGTATTACGTCTGTTGGGTATTTCAATTTTCTTCAGGCAATATTTGTTCCTTGGAGAACTATCTCATTTCATACAGTACATGTTCAACCCACATCTTCAAAATCTATTCTCAAGTTACTAGGTCATTAGCCAGACTGTTATACATATTAAAAAAAAAATTTTTTTAAATCACATCTGGAAAATACGTGGTGTTCTGAAAAGAAGGACCAGGGGTGACATGATAGCAGTCTTCCAATATCTCAGGGGCTGCCCCAAAGAAGAGGGAGTCAAGCTATTCTCCAAAGCACCCGAGGGCAGGACAAGAAGCAACGGGTGGAAACTAATCAAGGAGAGAAGCAACTTAGAACTAAGGAGAAATTTCCTGACAGTGAGAACAATGAATCAGTGGAACAACTTGCCTCCAGAAATTGCGAATGCTCCAACACTGGAAGATTTTAAGAAGAGGTTGGACAACCATTTGTTTGAAGTGGGGTAGGGTTTCCTGCCTAAGCAGGGGGTTGGACTGGAAGACCTCCAAGGTCCCTTTGAACTCTGTTATTCTATGTAAGTTGTTGGTAGTTGTGGAACCGTCTCTGCAGCAGTGAAGGCATCACCTTCAGATGTTCCTGGGACCACCTTGAGTTCTGGTGTAATGGAGAGTCTCCATCTAGCCGCCCTGAGTCTTCGGAGAGGGGTGGGATATAAATTTAATTAATTAAATTAAATTAATTAAATCCACCCACATGTGGTTAGGATTTTGAGGAACAAAACCCATCATCTGCACTTTGTGGGACTTGATAAAATAAGCAATAACCGATTTCACTGGGCAGGTTTTTGTAGATCTTTAGAGATGCATTTTATAAGGCAGACCCCAAAATACACGCAGTTCTTGACTTACAACAATTTGTTTAGTGACTGTTCAGAGTTACAACAGTAGTGAAAAAAGTCACTTAGAGGACCGTTTTTCATATTTACGACGTTGTGGCATCCCTCATGGTCACATGATCCCCATAATCGAAATTCAGATGCTTGGCAACTGGTTCGTACTTATGACGGTTGCCATTTCCTGGGCTTCCATGATCCATTTTGCAACCTTCTGACCAGCAGAGTCAAGGGGGAAGTCAGGTTCACTTAACAACCGGGTGACTCACTTAAGAACTGCACTGATTCATTTAACAACAGTGGCAAGAAAAATTGTAACATGGGTCAAAACTCCCTTAACAAATGTCTCACTTAGCAACTGGAATGTTGGGCTGAATTGTGTCCGTAAGTCCGTAAGTAAGTAACTATCTGCATTGAATTTTTTAAAAAATTCTTTTTATCTTACTAACAGGGTTGGAGGTGGTTTCCCCCCCCCCCCTTTACAGATAATTTCTTTTCTTTTTTTATATTTACACATATGCAATCTTGCAAAAGATCATCATATCGTCTCTCTAGGAAACTTAAAGGTTTATTAGTATACTGGGGAAAATATTTTAATCCCTGTAAAGTCGCTAATTTGCAACATAAAACCAGAGAATTAGTAAACCAGCGAACCGGCAGGGAGAAATTAATACTATGGAAGGTTTATAGCCAGGGCCTAAACAAATCGTAACTATTTATCACTCAAAGCATTAAAGAATTGATGTATGATCTTTAAATGGCATAAAAGGTTTTTGCAGGATATGAACGCAGAAAATGGGATACATGAGACGGATTCTATTAATTTTAATCCTTAGGAGTGAAATATAGGCAGTCCTTGACTTTCAACCACAACCGAGCCCAAGATTTATGTTGCTAAGTGAGAAATTTGTTAAATGATTCTTGCTCCATTTTACAACTTTTCTTGCCACGGTTGTTAAGTGAAGCCCTGCCGTTAAGTTAGTCACACGGTTGTTATCTGGCTTCCCCATGGTCAGAAAGGCAAAAAAGGGGATGACCCCGGGATGTTGCAACCGTCATAAATATGAGACCGTTGCTAAGAGTGTCAAAACCAGTCGTTTTTTTTCAGCGCCGTCGTAACTACAAAAGTCACTAAAGGAATTGTTGTAAGATGAAGACTACCTGAAAAAGCCATCCTGATTCCTCAAACTCATTTCCAACCTTGCTTGCAATGGAGAGATTTGTCCTGCGTTTTTCTGGGCCATCCATTGAACTTCTAACCACGATTGTACACGAATTCTGGATTGTCCCTTGAACTTCCTCGCTATGGGAAGAATCCAATTTTAACCCCTCTAGAGCTCACAGGATGCTGTCCATCAACTCCAGTCCTTCTTTGACTCCGTGCCAATCTCCTTCTGTCTCGCCCATCAGACGAGCTGTTTCCAACCGCTGCTAAAACAGGTGATTATCCCTTCCCCATCGGTATGGAAATTCCCATTAATGCGCCATAATGCACGGGGTGTAGAAAGCATTGTGTGGGGGGTGAGGGGTTTCCAGGCATTTTATTCTATTCCTCATTTCCCCACCCCCACCCACCCGTATCAATCACGGCTGCGTGGTTCCTGAATGTGAACAGCAAGACACCAGCAAATCCTCCCCCACCCCAATTCCCCCCCTCCCTCCTCCTCCCGGGGTTGACAGAATCTGTGCATTTCCGCGTCTTGTGGGAAATCAATCAAGAAGCAGGATTTGCTTTGTACGCAGATTAACACTCGATTCTCCAGACAGGGGGGGAAAAGCTGCTATTCATCAGGTCTCAGCTGGTCTCAACATCTGGCCACCTTGTCAGATGTGAAACAAGAACCAGGCCTGGCTAGGAGTGGCGTCAGGAGGCCTCCAAGAAATAAATAGCAAAGCTGGGGGAAAAAAACACCACATAGTAAAGCCACGGCCAAAGGCTTCGGCTCTCCTGACAACGTTCATGACGTGACTAGAGAGGGAGAGAAGCTCAGCTCAAGAGATTTGATCTACTTTACAGCAGTAATTGTGTCCACACAGTGTATTAATCCATGCTTCTCAGCCCTGGTGTGCTGACTTAGCCCAATGCCTGAGTTTGTACAACTCCTTGTGCCATAAGCTAAGCAGCCTGACTGTGTATGTGCCCTGGAGGTTTGCACAGTGCAATATGTGGATGGATGGATGGATGGATGGATGGATGGATGGATGGATGGACGGACGGACGGACGGACAGATGATAGATAGATGATAGATATGGATGGATGGATGGATGGATGGATGGATGGATGGATGGATACACAGACAGACAGACAGACAAACAGACAGATGATAGATGATACATAGGGATGGATGGATGAATGGATGGATGGTAGGTAGGTAGGAAGATAGATAGATAGATAGACAGACAGACAGACAGACAGACATGGATGGATGGATGGATGGATGGATGGATGGATGGATGGATAGACAGACAGACAGACAGACAGACAGACAGACAGACAGATGATAGATAGGGATGGATGGATGAATGGATGGATGGTAGGTAGGTAGGAAGATAGATAGATAGATAGATAGATAGATAGATAGATAGATAGATAGATAGATAGACAGACAGACAGACAGACAGACAGACAGACAGACAGACATGGACGGATGGATGGATGGATAGACAGACAGACAGACAGACAGACAAACAGACAGATGATAGATGATAGATAGGGATGGATGGATGAATGGATGGATGGTAGGTAGGTAGGAAGATAGATAGATAGATAGACAGACAGACAGACAGACAGACAGACAGACATGGATGGATGGATGGATGGATGGATGGATGGATGGATAGATAGATATGCTAGAGATAGGATTGATATAGATAGCAATATCACTTAGACTTATATACCACTTCATAGTGTTTTTACGGCCTTCTCTAAAGAAATACTGAATTCTAACCACGACTCCTTGAGTTCCATAATAACAATTGAGCCCAACATTTCTGTTGTTAAGTGAGACATTTGTTAAGTGAGTTGTGCTCCATCTTACAACCTTACTGGCCACCATTGTTAAGTGAATCACTGCAGTTGTTAGTAAGTGAGTAAGGTCGTTAAGTGAACGCAGCTTCCTCCTTGACTTTGCTTGTCGCAAAAGGGGATCTGCAGGACAACCATCATAAATATGAGCCAGTTGATACCAAGCGTCTGAATTCTGATCACGGGACGGGACCCTGGAGATCCTGCAAAATCCCCGAACCCTTGTGAACACCCTTGTACAATAGTATTGCTGCTGTCAATATGTACAGTAACAAAGTTCCAATTTTTTTCTCCAGTTCTTTTTTCCAGTAGTCCCAAAAGGAAAAAAAATCCGGTTTCATTTCTGTCTCCATTTTCAGGATTTTCTGTATTAGGCTATGAATTATATTCCAATTTTTTTTTTTTTTGCTTAAAGCTAATTGTTGACCAAGAATATAATTACTGTTTTTTTTTTTATTGTAAGGGGTGGGAGGAGGGCTTATTTATTTTTTAATGGACTTCTACTGTTTGCCAAACTCCAAGCCTCTCACGCATAACATCTCTAATTCACGACGCATCCCAGGCAATCAGGCTGTTCTTGTCTTCTAAATATAGCCGAATGGTAATAATTTGGTTCGAAAGCAGGAAAAGTGGTTTGTGGGCACCGTGCCATCTGCATACGGAAGGATGAAGGAGTGAATTATCGTAGACCATCATCGGAGTATACGTGCAACATTTACGTCCATTTATATCCGCTGCAGAAAAAAAGGGAGGTGGGGGGAAGCTCGTAGCAACCAATCAAGAAGGCAGGAAGCATGCATTAGTATTCAGAAATAAATGCAGCTGGTAATAATCACTTGCAAATTGCTTTATTAAAAGCAGACTGAAGAAGGAACCCACGCTAGCCAGGATTGTCTCGCCGCGACAAACAATTTGCAAAGCAATGATAAGTTTTAATCACGCTACAAGGCGTTTTAACAATAATCGCCCTAATCGAAGCCACTTTGGGACAATTCGTTTTATTTTATTTTATGCCAGAACTGCTGCAAAAAAAAAAAAAAAAAGCACCAGTGATCATCATTTGAGCCATTTCGGGTTTTTAATTATCCCCGCTGCCTTTCATTTTCATAGAATCTGAGAAGGCAGAAGAACTGAACTTCTGGACAAACAGCGCATGAGATGGAAATAGGTAAAAACGTGGTCCGGAAAGTAATATTGATGAAATGAAAATTTGTTTTATTTTTTTATTTTGCTTTCACGCAGCTGACATTATCTATAGATTGCATCATTCATTTCTGGATGTCTATTTAATAATAGACTCGTTCTTCTGTCACATAAAACAGAGAATGTAGTCCCCTCTTGACTGGATTACTGCAATGCCCTCACTAGGGGGCTGTACTTGAAGACTATCCTGAGGCTTCAGCTGGCCCAGAACACAGCAGTTTGAGCCATGAGGGCTGCGTCGAAGTTTTTTTCTCTCTCTCTCATGACACCTCTACTTTGAGAGCTGCCCTCACGACAGGTAGTCCTCAATTTATGGCCGCAATCGAGCCCAACCTTTCTGTCATTAAGTGAGACATTTGTTTAGTGAGTTTGGCCCCATTGTACAGCCTTTCTTGCCATCGTGGTTAAGTGAATCTGAGTTTGCGTGTCAGAAGATCGTAAAAGGTAATGACACGGCCTTGGGAGACAGCAACCGTCATAAATACGAATCCGTTGCTAAGCGTCTGAATTAGGATCACGTGACCATGGGGTGAGAAATGCTGGACCAAGCAAGGTTTTTCATCCGGATGAAATCTGGGTACCAGTCTTGTAATCTTCATCCCAACTTCTGAAGATTAGCAATAGCACTTAGACTTATATACCGCTTCACAGTGCTTTTACGGCCCTCTCTAAGCGGTTTACAGAGTCAGCCTCTTTCCCTCAGCAATCTGGGTCCTCATTTTACCCACCTGGGAAGGATGGAGGGCTGAGTCAACCTTGAGCCTGGTGAGATCTGAACTGCCAAATTGCAGGCAGCTGGCAGTCAGCAGAAGTAGCCTGCAGTACTGCACTCTAACCACTGCGCCACCGCGGCTCTTGAAGATTGCAAGAATCCCTTCTCTTCCACCTTCCAAAAATTTGGGAGATCGAAAGGAAGGTTTCCCTCCTTTGGGGAGAAATAAGAGCTTTTGCCGTATAAAAGATGGATGGTAAAAAGAGGATTTTTGAAGCCGGAATGTCATATTCTCCCTATAGTTAGCTTTATATTTTTCCTAGCCAGCTTCGTATTGGAGTTCAGCATGTCTGCGTCTCTGACATGTTCATAATGTGTTAAATGAGTCAAGAAATTGCATTTTACTCAAGCAAAGTTGATTGGACTTAACACAGTGCTGACATTTCTGGTTTGGGGAGGGCAAATTTAGTCTTGAGGGGCATCTAAGATGCAAACTTTAGCCGGAAATCATGGGAGGAGGCACTTGCAAAGGAGAACTAAAAGAGATCAGCAAGGAGTTACAAGCAATCCTTCAATTATGACCCCAATTGAGCCCAAAATTTCTGTTATTTGCATGAGACACTTGTGAAGTGAATTTTGCTCCATTTCATGACCTTTCTTGCCACGGTTGGTAAGTGAAGCACTGCAGTTGTTAAGTGAGTAACCAGGTTGCAAAGCGAATCTGGCTTCCCCAGTGACTTTGCTTGTCAAAAGGTCGCAAGAGGGGATCACATGACCCCAGGACACGGCGACTGTCATAAGTATGAGTCAGTTGCCATGCTCCTAAATTTTGATCATGCAACCATGGGGATGTGCAATGGTCATAAGTGTGAAAAACGGTCATAAGTCACTTTTTTCCAGTGCCATTGTAACTTCGAACATTCACTAACGTCATAAGTCAAGGACTACCTGTGCTTTCCAATTCAACAAGAACCATCTAAATTTGATTGCTTAATTCAGAATGATTTTATAGGCAGTGAAGAAAACAGGGAGGGAAAGGTAAAATATTTTTTTAAATATAAAATTTTAAACCGCTCATAAAGTCATCAAAAGGAATCCTACACACACATATACACATATTCATATTATATTGTACAGTTGAGTAATTGCAGTTGAAGTGGGGAAATGGGAATATGAATAGGTAAACTAATATATGTATGCTATTTTTTTAAAAAAAAACACCGCTATAGTCAGGGCACCTGGTGGTAAAATGCTTCTTCCAATCTAGAAAAATGGGTACTTTCTAATTACTCATCTTTACAAAAGGTAACATACCAGGAAAATATCTTTGCGCTGAGTTCATCCTTGCACAATCACAGCTTGAAATGATGAATCAATTGCAACCCACTCACGTTAACAACGTTTTCTGTTGTGTACCAAAATCAGAGAAAGAATTAAAAACTAACAGGCAAGATTACAGTAGGAAAATGCTAGCAGCACCTCTTTCTACCTCTCCTAATCTAGAGGGGAATCTAATAATCCTGGGCAAAATATTATTTGAATACATTTCACATTCAGGAGACTATTTTTCCGTGTGAGCTTTTCTCAGAACTTGCCAGAGGAAAACCGAAATGGATGCCATGCGTTCAGATCAGCTTTAGAATAGCTCTTTCTGAAAGAAATAAGGATGATATTCACTAAAATGTCAAAGTCGGTTAAATGAGTTTATAAACTGGAATTGGGATTTCGTTCACCTGGGCTCCAGGTTCCCATTTTGCTCATTTAATGCTCCTTGACGCAAATAAGATTCAGCACAATTTTTTTGCAGGTGTTCTGATGGTGGATTGGAAGAAAGGATTTTTTAAAATGTACAGTAGGTTTATCCTGCCAATCAAAGACCTTTTTAGATGACGATGGATGATAATGCTGACAGAATAACCGAGTTGGAAGGGACCTTGGAGGTCTTCTACTCCAACCCCTGGCTGAAGCCGGAGACCCTGTGCCATTTCAGACAAGTGGCTATCCAGTCTCTTCTTAAAAATTTCCAGTGATGGAACATTCACAACTTTTGGAGACAAGTCATTCCACTGATTAATTGTCCTCACTGTTAAGAAGTTTCTCCTTAATTCTAGGTTGCTTCTCTCCTTGGTTAGTTTCCATCCATTGCTTCTTGTCCTGCCTTCAGAGGCTTTGGAGAATACATTGACCCCCTATTCTTTGGGGCAGCCCTCCAAATGCTGGAATACTGCTATCATGTCACCCTTAGTCCTTCTCAACTTTTACAGAATAACAGAGTTGGAAGGGACCTTGGAGGTCTTCTAGTCCAACCTTCTGTTCAGGCAGGAAACCCTATACCATTTCAGACAAATGGTTGTCGAATCTCTTCTTGAAAACCTCCAGTGATGGAGCTCCCACAACTTCTGAGCTGAAGGCAAGTTATTCCACTGATTAATTTTCCTCACTGTCAGGAAATTTCTCCTTAGTTCTAGATTGCTTCTCTCCTTGATTAGTTTCCACCCATTGCTTCTTGTCCTGCCTTCAAGTGCTTTGGAGAATAGGTTGACCGCCTCTTCTTCACAATGATGATGACGATGATGTCTATTCCATCATGTCCAACTTCCCATCTTGCACTTCTTCTTTGAGTTGTTTGATGCTCTGGATGCACCTTTGATGGTGTCCAGCCACCCACTTCAGCCTGGTTTCCTTCTACCGCTTCAAAACCAATGAATTCCCCTGCATGACGTGGCCAACGATAGCGAGGTGCAGTTTTGTGATTGCATTGCTAAAAAATGGGCGCTTTGCTACAGAATTTATTTTTATAGTCCTAAATTGCTTCCACAAAAAGTAACATTAAGCACCATGCACCGGTGTGCTTTTGGGAAACAGGTGCCTATGACTAACTATCTCGAAGTATCTATAAATATATTTAGCAAAGTAATTTTAGCAAGCGTGTCACATTGCCAATGGCGCTTATTAAAAAATATCTCGATGGAAGCAAACTCATGTTTTAGGAATAACGAGCCTAGCTCAGAAATATGGGTTGTGTTTGAATAACCATAATTGCATGTATAGAAAAGATTTATTTATTCCTTTTTTTAGGAAAAAAAAGGAATTGCTTTTATGAATAGCTGCAGCAGAAATTTAAATCCAGATTTTTTTTTCATGTATTTAAAGCAGATACGAAATGAGCAACGATAAAGTGTCCATAAACCTATACTGTGCAATAGGAAGGTAACCAACTATGGTTTACTCAGCTAGCTGTCAAATAGTGGTTTAGGACAATAGTATGAATTTAGTCATTGTCTCCAACAAATTCTTTAGCTGTCTTGGGCCATTAGCAGTCATTTCGCAAGTGAAGAAAATGGCACAATTTTAATCACGAGGGAAATTTGAGAACTAAGGACCAATAGCTTATGACAGCTACTCAAGGGCATTGATAGAAGGAAGTTTAAAAATTAAGGTGGCAGCTATAACTGCCAGATTGACCCCCCATTTTGTATGTCTATATCTATATCTATATTTACATCTATATCTATCCATCCATATCTATCTATCTATCTATCTATCTATCTATCTATCTATCTATCTATCTATCTATCTTCTATTACATACATCTATCTATCTATCTATCTATCTATCTATCTATCTATCTATCTTCTACTATATCTATCTATCTATCTATCTATCTATCTATCTATCTATCTTCTACTATATCTATCTATCTATCTATCTATCTATCTATCTATCTTCTACTATATCTATCTATCTATCTATCTATCTATCTTCTACTATATCTATCTATCTATCTACCTATCTATCTATCTATCTATCTATCTATCTATCTATCTTCTACTACATCTATCTATCTATCTATCTATCTTCTATTACATACATCTATCTATCTATCTATCTATCTATCTATCTATCTATCTTCTACTATATCTATCTATCTATCTTCTACTATATCTATCTATCTATATATCATCTATCTATCTATCTATCTATCATCTATCTATCTATCTATCTATCTATCTATCTATCTATCTATCTATCGGGTTTCAATCATTGGTCGTGGCCGCCATCTTGATTTTTGATTCTCTCCTCAATGAATATTCCCACAAGAAGTTTATTGCTGTTTGTTTCATATCTGCTCTAAATACGTGAGCAGATGCTATTAAAACACAATTCCCATCGTTCTGACTCCATTAACGTTCGTTGTGGTAATCCCCAGTATGGCACTTGATACACAAGTTTGAAAAACACTGCCGTTTATGAACTTCGTTGTTGTACTTTGATTATTTCTCTCCCACTTTGTCAGTGTTTAGCCCCGTGGCTCACGAGGGCATCTTACATGAGCTAAATTACTCAAGAGGGCCAAATTAAATGTGAATTACTCTTGCTTGCTACCCTGAGGGACTATCTTGATTTGGGACTGTCTGTCAAAACAATTGCCAGAATCCCTGATGCTTCCTTGTCTTTACCAGATTGTTTTCTTGTTTCAAGAAAATTGCAATCATCACTGGATTGTGGTTCTTTTGTTCAGCATTCAGCATCCGATCCCTTTTTAGATTTTAAATGGACAGGGGCCGAAGCATTTAGAAGCAAGGAAGATGAAATATGAAGCTTTTCGGAAATCTAACCGAAAAATAAATAAATAAAGCTTTAGGAAGTCCCCCAAATAATCCTGGCCCGCTTCTTACCTAGAGGCAACGAAAGAGGTTGCAAGTCATTTGAAACAGAGAAATAAGTTACTGAGTTTGCACAGAGAAATAAGCACTAGAGACAATAAAGCTTAATTAGTAACACAGAGAGAGAGAGAGAGAGAGAGAGTGAAATTAAAATTCTAACTTAGTTTTGTGCCTGGACAGGTTTGTCTATTCTTTAGAGGCAAACAGATGTCCAATATAAAACCCTTCTTCGTTTTTTTCCTCAGCTTCTTGTCTATTCCAACCTCAAGGGTTACTTCACTTCTTTTACTAATTGTGGCTCTCAGCTTCTGCTTTTATTTCTAAAAAGACAAAAAAAAAAAGGTTACTCTCCAGGAGACCCAGAGCTAGGAGGATCGGCAGGACAGAAAAAACCATGAGAATTCAAACCCAAGGCTGAAATGTGATAAAACGTCATAAAACGGGGCAAAATTCACTTCACGACAGAATGTTCTGTTGTTGTTTTTCAAAGTGACAATAAAGCTATTCTATTCTATTCTATTCTATTCTATTCTATTCTATTCTATTCTATTCTATTCTATTCTATTCTATTATAAAGAGAAATTATCTCTATGGCCAAAATGTTATTGTCTATTCTACTCTGTTAAGAATACCAAGCACGCTTTCATTTGCCTTCGGTGATTCCATAGTTCAAGATAATCTGCACCAGAGGGTAATTCTGAGGTTTTTGTTGCATCTGTTTCATCATTTATTATACAGGCTTTTTTGCAGCAACAGGAGAGAAATAATATTATTTAAACCTGGAGGACATGGGTCTACGGAGAGAGACATGAATAAAACGCCAACTCTATGAATGCCAATAATGTCCCACATCAAAGGAGAAATAATGAGAAAATATACCAATCTTAAATTAATTTTCAGGCCGAATGCAATATTCAGGGTTTTTCTTTTTAGCATTTAGCAAATTTTAATTCGTTCTTAATTTATTGGGGTGTTTTAAATCTGTCTTCGGCCAAATTGTTTAATTCGGTTTTATTCTGTTTTTAAATTTTGTATTTATGTGTTTTTATCTTGTGGCTGTTCACCGCCCTGAGTCCTTCGGGAGTAGGGCGATATATAAATCAAATAAACTATAAACTATAACTATAAATTATTTTCTTAGTGGTTTCTTTCTGCAGAATTTGCAGAAAAGGGTCAGAGGAAGCCAAACCTTCTCAGCACTTAAGCCCAAAACACTGGTTATCTTTTGCTAGTATTATCTTCTTCCTGGACTCTTGGCTTTGTTAGAAAATCTAAAAATTAACAGCTTGGTCAGCATTTTCATACCATAAATACCTAACCTAGGTTATATATTTAAAAGCTTTGTTAAATGAGAGAGGAATTCTATCGGTGGTGGACATTTAGCTCAGATGCAAGCCCTTTGTTAACTTTGATTAATTTATTAGTTTGCTGTCAGTCAGATCTGATTCCTGGTGACTATATGAAATAGCAATATCACTTAGACTTATATAAAGGCAAAGGTAAAGGTTCCCCTCGCACACATGTGCTAGTTGTTCCTGACTCTAGGGGGCAGTGCTCATCTCTGTTTCTAAGCCGAAGAGCCAGCGCTGTCCGAAGACATTTCTATGGTCATGTGGCCAGCATGACTCAATGCCAAAGGCGCACAGAACGCTGTTACCTTCCCACCAAAGGTGGTCCCTATTTTTCTACTGGCATTTTTTACGTGCTTTCGAACTGCTAGGCTGGCAGAAGCTGGGACAAGTCATGGGAGCTCACCCCATTACGCAGCACTAGGGATTCAAACCGCTGAACTGCCAACCTTTCGATCGACAAGCTCAGCATCTTATCCACTGAGCCACTGCTTATATATCACTTATATACTTATATACCACTTCACAATCCTTTACAGCCCTCTCTAAGCGGTTGACAGAGTCAGCCTATGGCCCCCAAACAATCTGTCCTCATTTTACTGACCTCGGAAGGATGGAAGACTGAGTCAAACTTGAGCCAGTCAGGATCAAACTGCTGACAATGGGCAGAGTCAGACTGCAATATACTGCATTCTAACCACTGATCCACCATGGCTCTTGTCTGCTATCTCAACTGTCTCCCAAGGACAACGTTCATTAGATTGGGACAACACTTATGGTATATCAGAAGGTTTGAACTGAAGACAGTGAGAGACCCAGGAAGTCAAAGCACCAAAAGGCAACTTCTTGATAGTCTTTTTCCTCCATCAGTTTTCTATGTTCCTATGTTTCTATTTAAACAGTGGCAAAATGACATGTCCAGATTTATATGGCCAGGAGGGAGGGGGGATGGGACACATGTTAAATATACGATTGTCCCAGATGGGACAGAAAGAGGAGGATTTGCGTGTATCTGATTTTAAATTGTATTTTGCTAGCTCCTATTTAGTTTGGATGAAACCACAGCTTAAGAAATAAGATACTTTTAGATCTCGAAGTTCACGGTCCGAGGTTTGGATGGCATGGTTATGTATGGTATAATAAACACAGATTTTAAAAATCATTATATTTGGGGATCTAAATATGAATTTATTATATGAATATGGAATAGATACAAACCCAGGCTATGCTCAAAAAAAACTTTGATGGTCTCAGGTCAAGAACTGTTTCATAGAAAAGGAACAATGAGGAGAGAACATTGTGAAAACCTGCTAGTGTAAGAAACCGGGGAGCTTAAAATGAAATTAAGAGAATAATTGACTGCAGAAGGTTTTAATTTTCAGTGCTTCTCATATACACAATTAAGAGAAAGATCTAATCTAGATAAAAAATATCTGTAATAGAATGTGATAAAATGGAATTTGAAAGTGGCTTGGAATGAACAAGTGATTGCTAAAATATACTTTTGTTGAGATTTGAATAACAGAATAACAGAGTTGCAAGGGACCTTGGAGGTCATCTAGTCCAACCCCCTGCTCGAGCAGGAGACCTTATCCCATTTCAGACAAATGGCTGTCCAATCTCTACTTAAAAACATTCAGTGTTGGAGCACCCACAACTTCTGGTGGCAAGGCGTTCCACTGATTTATTGTTAATTGAAACGGAGGAAGAACAAGTTAAAGAATTTATGCCCCAAGAATTTTGGTTAAAATATTCAAATGGACCAAGGGGAGAGAATGTGATTAAAAAGTGTGAAACTCACTTTGTCTTACAATTTAAAAGAAAACTTTTTAAAACCGATGTAGTGTTGGTATGTGATGCCAGGGGAATTATCTAAGATATATAAAGGTATTTCTAATCACTGATGGAAATATAAACAAACACGGACATTTTATCCTGCATGGTGGACCTGAGTCAAAACTATAAGATCCTGGGGACAGATCAGAGGTGGGTTTCAGCAGGTTCTGACCAGTTCTGGAGAACCGGTAGCGGAAATTTTGAGTAGTTCGGAGAACCAGTAGTAAAAATTCTGACTGGCCCCGCCCCCGTCTATTCTCTGCCTCCCGAGTCATAGCTGATTGGGAGGAAATGGGGATTTTGCAGTAACCTTCCCCTGGAGTGGGGTGGGAATGGAGATTTTACAGTATCCTTCCCCTGCCACGCCCACCAAGCCATGCCACACCCACCAAGCCACACCCACAGAACCGGTAGTAAAAAAATTTGAAACCCACCACTGGGATAGATGTATGTAACGTGAGGCAGAAAGTTTTAAAAATTAGCATCCAGATGAAAACGAAACTTTTCTTATTAGGACTTATGGACATTCAGCTAAAAAAAAGGCTCCCAGTGATTAATTTTATATATGGTACCTGCTACAGAGTTATTATGAGCACACAGAGGGATGGCTAAAAATGGAGGACTGGCTTACGAAGACAGCTGACTTTGCAGAAATGGCTAAATTGACTTGGAGGGAACTAAGCTACTTTTAAAATAAAATAAAACTGGCAACCCTTTACAGACTTTTTGCTGAAAATGGATTTTAAAAAATGAACTGCTGTTTTCGGGATTTATTGATTAAAAAGGTCTGTTTATGGGAAAAGGGGAATTAAATGGATGCGATCTGGGAAGGCAGAGATGCTAATTGCTAGGTTGGTAATATTGCAAAGATCAAAAGTCACTTTTTTAGATATCCCTTTTCTTGCCTTTTTGGGGTTGTTCTTTTACCTTTACTTTTTCATATATTTTCTTCTTCTTCTTCTTCTTCTTCTTCTTCTTCTTCTTCTTCTTCTTCTTCTTCTTCTTCTTCTTCTTCTTCTTCCTCCTCCTCCTCCTCCTCCTCCTCCTCCTCCTCTTCCTCCTCCTCCTCCTCTTCTATAGTTTTTAAAAAATCTTTTGTAAAATCTTCTTTTAATAAAAAAAATATTCATAAAGAAAGAAACCCAACCGTAGCTATAAACTATTACTGCTTTGTTGCTTCTTAAGAGGGGTTACCTTGGACCTCACTGACCAGCCCAGCAAAATCTTATGAGCTAGGATTGAAGAAATAAAAAAGTCTTGTGAGGTTATTTCTAAGCATCTCCAAACGTATAAAATTAAAAGCTCTTTTCAATAGTCTCAGATCTGCACTTGAATTTTAGTCACCAGGCTATAACAAAAGATGTGGAGACTCTGGAAAGAGTGCAGAGAAGAGCAACCAAGAGGATTAGGGGACTGGAGGCTAAAACATATGAAGAACGGTTGCAGGAATTGGGTATGTCTAGTCTTGACGAAGAGAAAGTGGCATGATAGTAATATTTGAGGGGCTGCCACAAAAAAGAGGGGGTCAACTTCTTATCCAAAAGGCAGGAGAAGAAGCAACAGATGGAAATCAACCAAGGAGAGAAGCAACCTGGAATTAAGGAGAAACTTCCTGACAGTGAGGACAATCAACCAGTGGAACAGCTGGCCACCAGAAGTTGTGGGTGCTCCATCAATGGAGGTTTTTAAGAAGAGACTGGACAGTCACTTGTCTGGAATGGTGTAGGTTCTCCCACTTGAGCAGAGGCGTTGGACTAGAACCGTGATGGTGAATCTATGGCACGCGTGCCACAGGTAACACGCGGAGCCATATCGGGCATGCAAGCGTTGCCCTAGCTCAGCTCCAGCTCTGATTTTCAGGCCTTCCAGACCCACCGGAAGTCAGCAAACAGGCCGTTTCTGGTCTCTGTAGGACTTCCGGGGGGGAGGCTATTTTTCCCCTTCCCCAGGCTTCCTAGAAAGGCTCTTAAGCCTGGGGAGAGCAAGGAACACTTCTGGTCCCACCAGAAGTCGGCAAACGGACCATTTCTGGCCTCCAGGGGCGGTGGGGAAGGCTGTTTTCACCCTCCCCAGGCTCCAAGAAAACCCTCTGGAGCCTGGGAAGGGCAAAAAATGGGCCTACTGGGCCCATCGTGCCATTGCGTGTCAAAAGCGAGGGAGTGCGGTGGGGTTGTGCGCAGTGGGGCAGGGCGCATTGAATTATGGGTGTGAGCACTCACATGTGTGATCCACCCCACTGTCCCCCCACTTTTAGTATGTGACGGCAAAAAGGTTAGCCATCACTGGACTAGTTGACCTCCAAGGTCCCTTCCCACTCTATTAGTGTCTCTCACTCTCTCGTATTTTGTGCCACCTCCATGTTTCCCAAGCTATTTAGCTAACTCAGTTCATATTACTTGTGTCCAGAACAGAAATTCCCTAGGAAAAACCAGAAAATGTTCCGAACAAACCTGAGTTTCATTTTAATATAGATTCACGCGAACGTATTCACAGCATCAAAAGGCAGCATCTAACCAATAATCTGAGTTTATCACGAGTGCAGCCTGCCTAACGTGTTTGTCTATGACTGATTATCAGTCAGCCCCGCCGTGTTTTCATTATTAATTGAAATATGCTTTCAAGCTGTTAAATCTCATGGTCCAACGGTTACATTTGACCTACATATGGGGACGGGCGCAGAATAATACAATTTCCAACCGTCCCTGCAGTCGTTTTAATTAGTGGATGCGTCACGGACTTTCGCTCCGGTGTAGAATTGTAATTCCTGCATTTTTCCACTCAACAATTGATATATAAGGTCCAATGGGAGGAAGAAAAAAAAGAAATAAAAATAAGTCATTGCCAATTAGGAAAAACTCCGTTGCATTTCAGGTGCCAAGTTCATCCATTGAACTAGAGTTCAAGGAAGTAACTTTGGTATTTGCTTACTGTGGGGGAAAGATCTAGTCACAATTATTTGTAAACCCAGTTTATACTTTAGTGTTATGTATATACCAAGCCACTGTGGCTTACTCAGTAAACAACTCTTAAATCAGAGGTCTCCAACCTTGGCAGCTTTAAGACTTGTGGACTTCAACTCCCAGAGTTCCTCAGCCAGCAAAGCAAAGATTTTGGGTTTTTTTGTGCGTGTTGACCAACTCTTCCATCTGTTTACTACTGGATGTAGATTTAGTTTAATAATTTTTGCTTCCTGTTGCCCAGAGTTGATTGGAGTCAGGCAGCACCTACCTTGAAATAATAAAGCAAGAAATGGGATTGAAAGATAAACATGCTACTTTAATCAAAATCAAATTTTGCAGACACAACATTTGCTAAACAAATAGCAAAGGGCAGGCAGCTGGCGCGCACACAGGTAAGCAGAGACATTTCCATCTGGCCTGACTTGTATACTTGTCAAGAAACATCTGGATGGACATCGCTGAATCTCTGGCCCTTGGCCAGCAAAGCTATTAAGTTTATTGGCAGCCAAGAAAGAAGAGAAAAGTGAAATACGGGAGGAAGAACAAAAGATGGATCACTTCTTCGTCCATCTTTCCTGCCGGCCTCATAATTCAGAAGGGACTGCAGCCTCCCAGTGTGATCATCCTCAAATTTTTTTCACATACAGGTGAAAAAAAAATGTGTGTTCATTTAGTGACCGTTCGAAGTTACAACAGATTTTAAAAAAAAGTGACATGACCATTTTTCACTCTTACAACCCTGCATCCTCAGGATCCTGTGATCAAAACTCAAACGCTTGGTAACTGGTTCATACTTATGACGGTCACAGTGTCCCGGGGTCACGTGATTCCCTTTTGCGACCTTCTGACAAGCAAAGTAAATGGGGAAGCCAGATCTGCTTAATAACCACGTTACTAAGTTAACTCCTGCAGTGATTCGCTTAACAACTGTGGCAAGAAAGGTTGTAAAATGGAGCAAAATTCACTTAGCAACTGTCTTGCTTAGCTACTGAGATTTGGGGCTCCGTTGTGGCTGTAAGTCCAGGACTGCTTGTAGTTTTAAAATTAATTTCGCTTCGAAAATCCTGACTGCGTGACAAGCAAATCTTTGAAGGTCTCCCAGGGCTGACTTCTTAACCAAGCGAGAAACCTTGATTAAAATCAACACATTCCTCCTTCAAGATAACGGCCATTCTTGTATACACACAAAGAACATTTTCCCCTTGAGTTGCTCGCTCAAAGAAAGAAGCAATTATCTTCCTGAACAACTACAAGAAGAACAAAAAAACCAATGATTTTTTTCCCCCTCTACTTCCACCCTGCTGAAATAAGCCGCAATTAAGCCTGCATTTCTCTGAGGCTGCCTGCCTTCCATTCCGTATTGGCGTCACATGGAAGGCGGACAACTGTTGCCGATTGCCAGCCGTGGCACCTGTTTGGTTGCCATGGTGATTTATAGCAAGGAAATCTCAATAAAAATCCATCCAGGGGTCTGATTTTGCCTGGGGGATCAACAGCCCAGCGTGGCCCCCCAACTCAGATTCAAGAATTCGAATCCTATTTGAAGCAGTGAATTTTCTCTTCGTTTTTCAAGGAAGCCATAAGGGCATTTAATTTCGAGAAACTAGAGGAAATAGTTCATTCTTTGAAAGAATAACCAGATACTTAAATAAATGTATTACCTAGAAGAGGGGTCGGCAACCCGCAGCTCTGGAGCCGCATGTGGCTCTTTCATCCCTCTGCTGCGGCTCCCTGTCGCTCAAAATGTGCGTCACAACTGCCAATTGTGCAACACCCACCGACGCACAATTTATTAAGCTTTTCGATTCCCAATAGGCCAACCATGGATAAATCCAAGAAAAGAAAAGTTTCAGAAGAAAACAGAATCTTTAATTCAACTATATATGCTAGTTTTGTGACCACTCAGGAAATAGTCAGGTACGGGAAGAGTTTTGTGGCTCCCGGTGTTTTCTTTTCTGTGGGAAACGGGTCCAAGTGGCTCTCTGAGTGTTTAAGGTTGCCAACCTCTGACCTAGAAGAACAAGAGTTTGCACTAACGGAAGTCCTTGAGGCTTATAAAACCAACGAACTCTCAAACCAGAGTAAACACTTAAAACACACACACACAAATATTTGCAAGAAATATGCAAAGTATAAGGAAATTATTTAAAATACAGGTACTCCTCAATTTGACAAGTTTGCTTAATGATAGTTTGAAGTTACAACAGCACTGGAAAAAAGTGACTTATGACCGTTTTTTTCTTGCTACAGTTGTTAAGTTAGTTGCTCGGTTGTTAAGTGAAACTGGCTTCCCCATGTTGGTCAGAAGATCACAAAAGGGGATCAACACTGCAACCGTCATAAATATGAGTCAGCCTCCAAGCGTCTGAATTTTGATCACGTGACTCTGGGGATGCTGCAGTGGTCATAAGTGTGAGAAACAATCATAAGTCCATTTTTTTCAGTGTCGTTGCAACTTTGAATGGTCACTAAACAAACTGTTATAACCAGGGGTAGGTTTCAAAAATTTTAGCAAAGGATTCTCTGTCCGGTTGCTGGGTGGGTGTGGCCCAGTTGGCCCCCTGCACCATGTGGAGGGCGTTTTTGCCCTCCCCAAGCTCCGGAGGCTCTTCTCGAGCCTCCAGGAGGGCGAAAAGGGCTTCGCCAGGCTCTGGAGGCCGGAAACGGGCCTGTTTCCCACCTTCCCGAACTTCCGGTAGGCCTATTTTTCACCCTCCCTGAGCCTCCGCGTGTGCCTTGCACTTACCTGCATCCAAAACGGGCCGCATGGGGACTCCTGGGAGGGGCGGGGTGGGGTGGGTGGAGCCAGCCAAGAGTGGGATTTGGGGGGTTCTCCGAACTGCACAGAATCTTAGCTAGAGGTTCTCCCGAACCCCTGCGAACCCCCATCAGCCGCACCCCTGGTGTAACACCAGGACTATGCGCCAATTCTCCCTCCCTGATCCCACGCAAACCTTCCGCTCAGCAAGGACGATCCCGACAATCAGATTAATATCCCAAATAAGGGTTAAACGAATGTCTTTTGACCAAGGGACAAACTGCTCAAACTTAATGCGTCTTGGCAGGGCCGATGACATGAAACCCGAGGAATCCGGTGTCTTCAAATTCTTATCTCCGTAATTAGGTCCCCTCCCCCCCCATTCCTTTCAATTAAGACTCTTCATCTCGTCTCCCACGTATCTTTTCAGATTATCACAGCGGGTTGGACCGGGAGAACCGGCCTTGTCAGGCAATTTAAGCAGAATTATGTTTCTGATTATGGAGATTCAGAACTGTCCCTCATCATCCATCACTCGAGAAGTAATCATTTCTCTGTAGCTGCTAATGGATTTATCCAGGGGGAAAAGGACTGGAAGGACCTGAAAAGAGCATTCTGGATTCTGCTCTCTCTCTCTCTTTTAAATTTTATTAATTACATTTTTAAGTGCTTAATAAACATCATGTTGTCTGGATATTTAATTTGCTTAACAATAATGATTATATTCTTAATCTCCACCCCGTTTTTCCAACCACTGTAAAATAGATTCCATGATAGATAGATATTGATATTGATATTGATATTGATATTGATGGGTGGGTGGATAGATAGATGGATAGATAGATAGATAGATAGATAGATAGATAGATAGATAGATAGATAGATGAGAGAGAGAGAGATGATAGATATAAATTGACAGATAGATAGATAGATAGATAGATAGATAGATAGATAGATAGATAGAAGATAGATAGATGAGAGAGAGATGATAGATGATAGATAGATAGATAGATAGATAGATAGATAGATAGATAGATAGATAGATAGATAGATGAGAGAGAGAGAGATGATAGATGATAGATTTGATGGTATTCTGTGTCTTCTTTCTGCTTAATTTTCAATGTCAATCTATCCATTTCTGCACAATCTAGTATCTTCTTAATTATCTCTTCATCTCGTGGTGTTTCTTCATTTTTCCAATTTTGTGCGAATAGAATCCTCACTGTTGTTACAATGTGTAATATTAAATACACACTTTTCTTATCTAATTTTTCTGATATTATATCTAATAAAAACAGTTCAGATTTAAAATCTACAGGTTTCCCCGTCATCTTTTCTAGCCACCTGTGTGTCTTTGCCCAATTTTTTTTTTTTTTTTTTTTTGCTTTAGCACAGGTCCACCACATATGATAAAATGTGCCCATCTTTTGATTACATTTCCAACATTTTTGTTTTTTATTTTTGTAACAATTTTATTAGCTTATAATGTAGTGCACCAAGAAAATACAAAAGTAAATGATAGGAAAAACAGGGAAGGAAAAAGGGAAGAGAAATGTGGAGGAAAGAAAAGGGGGAAAAAGAAAGAAAGAAAAGGCATTGACTTTTGATAGCTTTGGGTGCAGTAAAATAAGGGCTTAACATCAAACCTCAGCTTTTTACTTTTACATTATACTATAAACTAGCCATTTCTACAACAACAGATCTATCTCATCGATAAAACCCAAAATCAAAGTTTTGTTTTTTTCCCACCACGTGGCCCCGTTGCAAACCGGTAATAAAAGTAAGTAGAACCCACCCCTGATTTTCATCCTTAGTAAAGTTCAGTGAATAAACAACAGCTAAGAGGAATCACTCCAAAGAAAACGGTCAGCAAAAGAATTTACCGCAGGGAAAGTAATAGGATTGCAAAGCAATATTCTGGGATTTTATTCCGTTCTTCTGGCAGGAATCAGGCGAAGATTTCATGCACCATAACTGCACGAAGGCTATGCTTTGCCAGAAGCCAGGTGCCACCCTTCTCCTCGTTTGCCAGCTTTTGGATTTGTAGCTGTTCTTACTTGGAGCTGCGAAGGCCGAATTGGGACACTGGATGCAATTAAAACAGTCGAGAGAAATGGGCTGAAGGCTACCAGCATTTCCCTTGCAACGGCTCTTTGTGGTTTTCCATATAAGTCCCAGTTCACCCTGGGGCCAAATGATGTTATACACAGCACTGAAATTAAATCAGAGGCAACCAGAAAACAAAATTAAAGATGTGAGATAAGGGAAATATAGCCAAATCGGCTTCACATGTATAGACCTCACTATATCTCCCTATGTTCTTGATTCTTGCAGACTACAATTGCGCTAAAGACCAGAATAACAGAGATGGAAAGGACCACCCCCACTCAAGCAGGAGACTCTATATCATTCTAGACAAGCAGCTGGACAGTCTCTTCTTAAAAGCCTCCAGATTATAAAAGCCCAGTCTAGTTCAGTACCACTTCTGGAGAAGAGGGATCATTAACACTTTCTGTTAATGATCACCCACACTTTCTGGAGGCAACTTCCATTCTACTGATTAATTATTCTCACTGTTAGGAAAGTTCTCCTTAGTTCTAGGTTGATTCTTTCCATGATTAGTTTCCATCCATTGCTTCTTCTCCTGCCCTTCAGGCCCTTTGGATAATAAGTTGACCCCCTCTTCTTTGGGGCAACCCCTGAGATTTTGGAAGACTGCTGTCATGTCACCCCTAGTCCTTCTTTTCACCAGACTAGACTTACCCAATTCCTGCAACCGTTCTTTAGATGTTTTCGCCCCCAGTCCCCTAATCCTCTTGGTTGCTCTTCTCTGCACTCTTTCCAGAGTCTCAACATCTTTTTTTATATTATGGTGACCAAAACTGGATGCAGGATTCCAAGTGTGGCCTTACCAAGGCCTTATAAAGTGGTATTAACACTTCACGTGATCTTGATTCTATCCCTCTGTTGATGCAGCCCAGAACTGTGTTGGCTTTTTTCCCCCAATTCATATATTTGTTTTGCTTTTTTCTAACTTCTCACATTTATTTTTGAAGAAAGAAACATCTTCAATCAAGACAACATGAGGACATACTTCACATACTCCCTGGTAGGAGTAGAACCATTTATTAAGCATTCCATTAATTTGGCTGCCTGCTTTAATTTCATCATGTTCTGCTCTTATCACCTTCAGCAATCAACCTTCAACTCCACACTTATGAGAATCATCCATAATTCAAACCAATTCATTTTATGAAACATTTTATTACCAAAATTTGTATGCCATCTAAGCCTCGGGCTCTAGAAATAAAATTTGGTTTGCACAGCCCTGCTAGGCATGGTTAATAAACTAATGCCACAATTTTCGTTTTTCATTCCTTCTTTCTACCTTTCTCTTGGTACAGGAGAACCATAAAGGCCATCTTACAATTTTCAGGTGTAGCCTTCACACTTATGTTAATGATCCCTCTTCTCCAGAAGTGGTACTGAACTAGACTGGGCTTTTATAATCATATTTTTCAGAGTTTCCCAAGCTTCTTGAATTGATTTCCCCTGTAAGAGTTTCATACATGGGATCCTTTCCAAGTTCTCTCTGAGTTTGTTAAAATCAGCTCTTTTAAAGACTAAAACCCTAGTTTGATTACAGTATTTTTCAGAGTATAAGACACACCTTTTCCCCCTAAAAAAGAGGGTGAAAATCTGGGTGCATATTATACTCCGAATGTAGCCCCACCCGGCTTCTCAATCGGAGGTTTCAGAGAATGAAAAAAGCATCAGAAAAGCTTCAGAAAAGAAGCCCACAAACAGAGCTTCAGCTTTTGGGTGATGGAAGTTGTCAGCTAGGTTGGTCAGGAATCTGTCTGATCTCCCAGTTGATCCAGAATTTGTCTCCCAGTTGATATCAGGGTAATTAAAAGTCTCCCATTACTACTGTGGTGTGTTTCCTGCATATATTGGTTAACTGATTAGCTAAAAGTTCATCTATTTCTTCTGCTTATTTGGCTTGTACGGGGTAGTCCTTGAGTTACGACCACAACTGAGCCCAAAGGAAGGTGACCAAGTCACCCAGCTGGCTTTTATGTCCAAGGTGGAACTAGAACTCACAGACTCCTGGTGATTGGCCCTAAATCACCCAGTTGGCTTTCATGACTAAGGCGGGATTTGAACTCATCTCCTCTAAAATCAGGCAGCATCTCAACAAATCCCAGTATTACAGCTGCAGATTTTTAAAAAATTACAATTTGTCACACTGCATATCATTCTTCAAGAACGCAGAAAACTTGAGAAAATTGCACCATTTCCCAAAATTCTCTGTGTCTTAAATTGTGTTTTTAATTGTTCGTACTAAAAAGATAGAAATTGGTGGGTGCCCTCTGAAGGCTTTGTACAAGTAATATCACAAGCAAAACCACTTAGGATCAGATCAGATTTTTTTTGAGAGAGAGAAAGAACAGAAACAGAGAGGTAACCAGGTTTTTGGAAGAAGAATTAATTTTGTTTTGTATCTGTAAAACAAGATAACATACTGGCGTGAGTTGACCTATATTTGAGGAAACACTGAACCTAACTGTTCTAATTTTTAAAACATGGTGCAAAACTTGTCCATATTAACAGAAGGATTGCCAGAAGCAAAATATTGTCCCCTTTGAAAACACCATTTTGTCTTGTCATTTGAAAACGGAAACAGAAAACAGCCTTGGGAGTGTTAAGAAGACAATCTGAGATCACAAATCCTGTATTTCAATTTCTGATTGTCTTGCACATTTTACACACAATACACACACACACACACTTAAAAAAAAGCTCGATGCAACCTTTTTTAGATTGGCCTCTCCCTCCGAAACCCTCTTGTTCAATTTTAATTCAGCACCTGAAAGAATGTTTAGCTCAGCATTAAATGCAACATCCTGTACAAGGAAAAAAAATCTCCAGCTAGGAAGCCCAGCTTCTTAAACACAAATCGTGTTTTTACACGATCGGCTGGCAAAACCAGATTCTTGAAGATGCTCTAATCATCATCCTCTTGTAGCCAGATAAACAGCGGGAGATACAACTTGTAGCCTCAAAACGATTTTCACGAAGGCCTTTAAAATCTTGCTAATATTCAGCTGCTCCGGATTTTATTTAATGACAAACATTTCATGCTTTGTGGCTGCAGATGAGATACACTTGGATGGGGCATTTTAATAGTTATGCTTCTAGTCCTGGTGGTTGCAAGTATAGCTAGTCCTTGACTTATGACCAGAATTAGATGTAAACCTCACTCCCTTCCAGCACTGATGATGTTACCTAGTTGGGTCATGAAATATTTGCAAGAAAACCACCAAGCTCAGAGAGCACCAAGGACCCACAGTCCTCCTCCTCCTCCTATCCACCAACCCCACTCCCTTCTATCACTGATGATGTTCCCTAGTTGGATCATGAAACTCTACAGGAAAAAAAAAACCAAGTTCAGAGAGCACCCTGCATTCAAAGATTACAGACAAACAAGGCTTTGCAAAGCATTCATGAGGGAGTCTTTGTGAAAGACCCAATTTTTATTTTTTTTTAAATTTGATTTATATGCCGCCCTTCTCCGGAGACTCAGGGCGGCTTACAATGTGCTCAGCAATAGCCTTCATACTTTTGTATATTTATACAAAGTCAGTTTATTGCCCCCACAATCCGGGTCCTCATTTTATCTACCTTAGAAAGGATGGAAGGCTGAGTCAACCTTGAGCCTTGGCGAGATTCGAACCAGCAGAAATTGCAGGCAGCTGGTCTTAATAACCAGCTTAATAACAGGGTGCCTTAGACCACTGTACTACCAAGGCTCTTTCAATTGCAAAGTTGTAAAAAAAAAAACACAAACCAAAAATGTGAGACCCTCATTGCTGAGCACATTGTAAGCCGCCCTGAGTCTCCGGAGAAGGGCGGCATATAAATCAAATTAAATAAAAATAAAAATAAAAATAAAATACAGCCCCCTCTAGGTCTAGGAGGATCCAGGAGAGAAGTCTAGGCCGTTTCTCTTCCACCCCTAGGCAGGATGTTTTAATTGGAAGAAAAAACAATAGGTGTATTGCTATGGGATTAGACTGAAGCCTAACAGTTTGGGATGTGATGGCTAACCTTTTCTGGACTGACCTCCCAAAATGCAATGCGCTTGCGGCCCTCGTGCATGAGCAGTCCCCATGCATGCACGTGCCCCTGAATGCACCCCGCCCCCCATATGCCCCCCACCCCTAAGTGCAGCCAGGGGGGGCACATGCCCCACCCCACGCTCATGCGCGGCAGGGACCCAAAGGCCAGCTGGCTGGCGGGAGGCATGCACACATGCGCAGCAGAGCTGAATTGGGGCGATGGCTCACGTGCCATCAGAGAGGGCGCTGCGTGCCACCTCTGACATGCGTGCCATAGGTTCACCATCACGGGCTTAGAACATACATGTTGATGATGTCGGATCCAAACCACCTTATCTGTATTATTTCAATGTAATTTTTTTGCAGAGTTTTTCACTTTTTTTTTTTTTTTTTTGGGTGGTGGTTGTTAAATTTTCTCTGCTGAGCAAGCCAGGATCTTCCTTTGATTTGCCCTCCTGAACCTCCTTCTCTAGGAATAAAAAAAATAGTGAAATCAGCAGCTACCTCCAACTGGTGGCCTTGCTCTTAGGCTGTGCCCTTTGGCGGCCGTTGGCCCTTGAAGATGACAATAGGGTAGCTACATACCCGTGTTTCCCCGAAAATAAGACCCTGTCTTATATTTTTTTGAACCCCGAAATAAGCACTTGGCCTTATTTTCGGGAAGGTCTTATTACTTTGGGAAATGGTGGGGACCAGCTGCACGTGCAGTTAAATATTTTCAGGGAGGGCTTATATTCGGGGGGGGCTTATTTTAGAGCATGTGCTCAAAAGCCCGATTGGGCTTATTATCAGGGGAGGCCTTATTTTAGGGGAAACAGGGTAAATTAAAACCTTCTTTTTCCAACAAGCCGGGCTGGCCTAATTCTTTTTAAGTGTTTTTAATTGTTTTGTTTATCGTTTTAATTAATGGGGCCAAATCTATATATATATTTTTAACTGTATTTTAATATTTGTAATCGATGTTTTTATTTGGCTGTTCACCGCCCTGAGTCCTCAGGGAGAAGGGCGGTATACAAATTCAAAATAAAATAAAAATAAAAAATAAATGTATTCAGCATTGGTTTCAGCTCATCTCCTCTCTTGGTTAGCTTAACCTCTTTCTTCTCCCAGATTAAGTTATTTGGAAAGAGGATCCTGCAAAAACATTGAGATGATGGAGGGATGCTAGATTGGGAGAAGGAAGCCTTAGGTCCAACAGCACAACAGAGTTTGCCGTCTTTCCCAACAACAGCAAACCTTTGTAGTGTAGGACATTTTGTGGGCTGACACAGCAAACTCTTGCTAAATCGATTACGTGAACATAACCGTGTGTTGTCCTAAACCACCATGTGGCTGGCTAGCATAATACATGAATTCAACCCCTTGCGGCTCAGAGAGGAGATACAGAATACAGAACAACAGAGTCGGAAGCAACCTCAGAGGTCATCTAGTCCAACCCCCTGCTCAAGCAGGAGACTCTATACCGGGGTGTCAAACCGGCGGCCCGTGGGCTGGATGTGTCATGTACAGGCCACGCCCAGCCCAGCTCCGTGAATGGGAAAACCGTCGCAAAACGTCACATGACAGCAATGTGACATGGTGAGTTTGATCCGCGTGGCTCATACCATTCCAGACAAGTTTCATCAGTCAAAGAGCTTTTTCTCAATTTTGATTTTGACTCATGAAATTACTTGTTCGTTAATCTCAGATTAACAAACTTTTGGTCCAGTTCCCACGATTTAACCTTTTTAGAAGTAATTAAATAACTTTTTTTTTTAATTGCTTAACGGGGGCCCCTTGCTTGTGCACGAGATTCTGAAATCATTTCCTGTTAGAAGGGCAAAAAATAAAAAGACAGTTTTAAAGTGACAAAAGATTAGACACCACAGAGATGGAGGCCACACATCCACACCATTGCATATTCCAAGCAGGTAATACATTTTTATTAAGTAGTAACTTTGGTTCTAAGAATTCCACCCTCATTTTCGTAACACTTTGTTAAAAACAAGTAGGCAAGAGCAAAAAATACAAAAAATATTAAATTATGAAAACAAATCCCCTTAAGGCTCCCTTTTTAATATTTATATATGTACACCGGGAAACAAGAAAAGACATGAAAAAATAGCCTAACCTAGAGGATTGGGAGGCGGCACTAATTTTCCACCTTAACCAACTAAAAATTCTTTTAAAAGCATTTAAAAAGACAACATTTCTAAAAGGAGACAATATCACTTTTAAATTAAAATAGCTCAACAGAGGATATCCAGGTACGCTTCTGGAAAAAAAAATGGGAAAGTTATTATCACAATCTTGACGGCTTTCTGCCAATAAAAGAGAGCTGAACAATGCCAAAATATTACTCAAAAGCTGACTTAATGTTACACTGATGGTTTGAGTGTTGTCACGCTGACTTGAAACCAAATTCTGGCTCCCGAAGCAAAGCAGAAATACAAATTCTCGCAGCGTTCTTCGATGACCCAAAAATATTACATTCTGCCAGAGGAACACCGTTTCCTACTTTTTCCCTACGACTGCTAGGCAGCGTGGTCTGCAAAATTGGTTTTTTTCCTTTGTTTTAGGAAACATCTTTTTAAAAATCCAGTTGATTTTATTCGTCGCTAAACCAGGAGTAAATTTATTTGGCAGACGGTCCGGTTTTAATGAAGTTGGAGAAGACTACGATACGCAAAGGACTAGGCGGGGGTCAAACATTCATTGGGGATTATGATACCGAGTGTTGTGAATTTTTGATGTCTACTGAGCCGGCTGGTGGTTATGGAAGTGGAACCTCTAGAAGGGATGAATTCAATGGCACAGCTGGAGAAAGACACAGGAGTAGGTGGGTCCATTAAGGCAAGTCCTTTCCCCAGAAGAAAATCCACAGTGTTAGGAGCATTCCCACCACCTCCAAACTCTTGCTGCAGTGACCAAGCAGTGTTTCTCAACCTTGGTAGCTTGAAGATGGGTGGACTTCAACTCCCAGAATTCCCCAGCCAGTGCTGCTGGCTGGGGATTCTGGGAGTTGAAGTCCACCCATCTTCAAGCTACCAAGGTTGAGAAACACTGATGTAGAGAAAGGGAAGGTTAGTGGTTAGTGGTGTACAATCTCGTCACCTCTGGTCCCAAAAGAAGAAATTAAAGCTGGAATTGTCACCTGTCGGCGTGGCAAGAGAAAGTCACCTTTTCCCAAAAAAATAAAAATAAAAATCAAGCTCTCCTATTTCCCTTTCACATGGCAAAACCATCCACCAGCACTCACACACACACACACATATATTTTATCAAGCCCTTTAAATGTGTCCTCCTAAAAAGACACAACCCTATAAATCCAAGTCAGTGATAAAAATAACTTGTGTCAAGATTTAAATGAGAAGTAAACGGTAACTCCCAGAAACCTTTTTCCTACTGGCTGGGATGGATAATGTGATTTTATTTAGATTGCTTGCTGTCGGTCGCAAGACATGGGCTCGAAAGGACTAAATAGGTCCCTTGCTTGTATCAACCGATGTAAACTCTGTCAAGGATTTTGCTTGGATGTAACAGGAAGGTGAAATGGAGCTGGTCCTATTTAAGGGGTTATTGAATGTGATTTTTGTACTGCTAATGTTCTACCTACCTATTGTGATCACTAATGAAAGCTAGCTCGGAGGGTTTCCATCCATCCGTATACCCCAATGAACAAGTGCAAGAAACAACACACATATGTGACAAGCACTCACAAAAATGAACTCAAATCAAGGTTAGGCTACCCTGGTCATCCTTGCTAAAAGTTCTCATTATCCAAGTTAGGTTTGTTTCCGCAATGCAGGGGTTCAAGGTTCAGTGGTTTTCTGAAACTAAGGCTCTAAAAAAATAAAATGAAATAAAACACCCCCTTGGTATCATGTGCCACGGAGGACGTCACAGGCTAAGCATTCCTGAATTACGTTTTCCTGAGGGACTGTACTAAAATCCCATCAACGCCCCACAAAACTCAGCCAGAAGTGTAAGTAGATGGATTTCCTGAAGTTATTTAAAAAAAAAATAAATCTGTAGGAAACTATGGCTTGCTCTCTGAATTCTTATAAAGGACCAATGATCAAGAGGTCATTTTAAAAGATGGTTGAATCCAGTCAGGAACACTGGACAAAACCTTGAAGCCATTTCAGGTTTGGGGGGAGGGGGGATTTTTAGAAATTCAAAATGGCAGCTAAAACGACGTGATCAAAGCTCTGCTCCTTTGGTCCCATGCAAAAAAGGAGGGAGGGGCTTTGGTCACATGGTCACAGCTGCCATCTTGAATTTGTTGACTTCTGTATTGGAGATGCCACTGGACAAATTGGAGCTTAGGACTGTTGGAGGAAAGTCCTACCCTAAGATTTTTCCTGGAAATCCATAGTTTTTCCATAATCCTGGCCTCTCACTGGCATTCTCATTAGTTGAAAACAGGAATGAGATAAGAATCGGATGGTGGACAAATTTAAGAAAAAAATATATACCGAGATAAATTAATCTACAATCTGATTTCCATTTGTCGAGAAGTAAGTTCCTCTGGCATTAATGGGCTTTTACCTCCAGGTGGAAATGTAACTGGATTTCATGGAGAACAAAGAAAATAAAGAGAATTTCATGTTGTTGTTTTTTAAACTCCCACTCCCTGGCCAAGCCCTGACAGTATTATTCCAAACTTGCCTGGTTTTGTTAATCTTAAAAGAAAATAATAAATCTACACAGGTGATGAAAAACGATGCACCAGAATGTATTTTTAGGGTTTGTGGCTTCTTCTTTGACCCAGAAGTTCTCAGGCTGTCCCATAAAATGTTTGCAATCTCAGGGTCAGAAGCAAAAAAATTGAGAATCAGAAACTCAGATGTAAGGTTTTGGAAACCCTGATCGAAGTAAACATCAGCTGCGATGTAGACTTAGCAACCATGGCCAGAGGAATCAATGATAAAGTACAATGCTGCTTTAGCAAGGTTGGGTTGGAGAGAGGGGGGAAAAAAGAGAGTTGCATTGCAAAAACTATCCATTTCTTTACAACCCCAGAAGTGGTCAAGAATATATTTTAGCCATCTAATGACCGGGAATATTGCATTTGCCTCTCTTTCTTTGCTTCCTTCCTTCCTCGTAGCTGTGGTGGTCCATCCTACCTATTAGAGATAAATGGGAAAAATCCAGCTTCAAGTCTAAAGGACTTTTCTATTTACACAAAATATCTGAGTGGCCAGCTCCATTGCTGAAGCCAAGTTTCCACACAGAACGTAACTCAAAAAGTGGTCTCAAAAAAAAAACACACTTTGTTTTTTTTCCTGCATAGCAGAATTCCACAAAGTAGGAACAAGGAGAGGGGGGAAAAATGCAGACATTTTAGCCTGAGAATGCTCACTTAAGCACGATCAGGAGTAAATAAGCAACCCAGCTCCTCAAAACAGGTTCTCCATCTTATCTGGGATAGGAAAAAGCAGGTTGCTTGTTTATCCTCTGATCTCCATATTATTACTGGCAAGTTTTGACTTCTAAGCAGTCACCCTTTCAAAACAGGATCCAGAAATTGACCTTGTATTGACCACGTTTTTTGCATCCGCTCCGGGGCAAATGGGTGCCAGACGTCTTCCAGAAGTCCCTTCCCTACTGCCCACTGGAGCTGAAGGCTTCAAGTCTTAAAAGAAGTTTTCCTTCTCTAGGAGTTTGGAGCTTCTGAGGATTCCTGGGCAGTTCTTCTCAAGTTGCCTTTCACCTTGACAAATTCGGGCGCGTTTTCTTGCTCCTCCTGGATCTTCTGCTTCTCAAGTTCAAGCTAGAAAGGAAAGATAGATAGATATATTTTAAGAAGAGAAGAGATTTTGTCTCTTCAAGGGCCAATTCCAGAAGGAAGGTATGAACTAGGAGACCTCAAAATAGCTGAACATTCTTTCAAAATCCAAAGGGAAGACATAGTAGTAACTATGAGAGGGATCTTGGAGTCCCAGTGGACAACCATAAATATGAGCCAGCCGTGTGTAGCAGCAGCCAAAAAAGCCAACACAATTCTAGGCTGCATAAATGGAGGGATAGAATCAAGATCACCTGGAGTGTTAATACCACTTTATAAGGCCTTGGTAAGGCCACACTTGGAATCCTGCATCCAGTTTTGGTCACCACGATGTAAAAAAGATGGGGAGACTCTAGAAAGAGGGCAGAGAACAGCAACCAAGAGGATTAGGGGACTGGAGGCTAAAACATATGAAGAACGGTTGCAGGAATTGGGGACTGGCCAGTCTAGAGAAAAGAAGGACTTAGGGGGACATGATAGCTGTCTTCCAATACCTCAGGGGCTGCCACAAAGAAGATGAGGTCAACCTGTTCTCCGAACCTGCCAGAAGTAACAGAACCTGTCCTCCATTGTGTCTTCCCTTTGGGTTCTGAAAGAATTCTGAACTATTTTGAGGTCCCTGATTCAGGAGGTCCCTTCGGGAATCAAGATCAATACGGGTAGTATTTGACTTATGTTCTTTAATGACCATTCAAAGTTACAACAGCAATGAAACATAAGTGACTTATCATTGTTTTCCACACTGACGGCCGTTGCAGCATCCCTATGGTCACGTGATCAAAATTCAGACACTGACTCACATTTATGACAGTCACATGATCCCCTTTGTTCTGACCCACAAAGTCAAATTTCCTTAGCAATCATGTTACTAACTTAACAACTGCAATGATTCACCAAACAGACCCTGTGTGTAATCTGGGGGTTCTCCTGGACTCGCAACTCCTGCTTGAAGAACAAGTGGCGGTCGTGGCCAGGATGGCTTTTGCGCAACTGCGGGTTGTCTGCCAGTTACGCCCTGTCCTCAACCGACAATCCCTACTCACAGTCACTCAGGGCCTAGTCACTTCCCGTCTTGACTACTGCAACACGCTCTACATGGGGCTGCCCTTGAAAAGCATCTGGAAGCTCCAGTTGGTGCAAAATGCCACACGGTTTTGTGCAGATCCCCGTGTGCAGATATGTCACCTCTTCTGCAGGAGCTGCATTGGCTGCCGATTTTCTTCCGGGTGCAATTCAAGGGGCTGGTTGTCACTTTTAAAGCACTTCATGGCTTGGGACCAGGCGATCTGAGGGACCGTCTCTTGCTGGTAACATCTACCCGACCCACTAGAGCGGGGAGGCAGAGAATGTTGCGGGTCCCATCCCCGAGGGAGATATACCTGGTGGGACCCAGAAGAAGGGCCTTCTCCGTGGTGGCTCCCTCTCTCTGGAACATCATCCCCCCAGAGATTCAAATGGCCCCACTCTGACACTCTTCCGGAAGTCCTGGTTCTGCCAGCGGGCCTGGGGAACCCAGAGCGGGAGGGAGCCCATGAAATGGCTCGTCTGATGTGCTGTCGTGATTTTATTTTATTATATTATATTAATTTATTTGATTCTTTTTTTATTAGTTTTATTGTTCTAAGTGAGGTTTTATATTCTGTAAGCCACCTTGAGTTGCCATGTGCGAATAAGCGGCGATATAAATTCCCTAAATCAATCAATCAATCAATCAATCAATGATACACTTCACAGCTGGGGCAAGGAAGGTGGTAACACAGGGCAAAGCTCCCTTAACAACTGTCTCGCTTAGCCACGGGCTCAACTGTGGCCGTAAGTCGAGAACTATCTGTGGACCGATAAACCTTCTTTCTTCCCTCTTACTTGTTCCAATTTCTGTTGTCGCTTGAGAAGTTCTATTTCCAAGTCTGACTTCTTCTTCTGGGCTTCCTCTTCCTTCTGCTTGAAAACCTGGTCTCTTTTTCGTCTCTCCATCACTTTCTGAAGTTCTGGCTTGTTCTGAGGAGCTAGGCCCCTTCGCAAGAGGAGAGAAAGACGAGAGGGTCAGCTAACATTTACGTCACATGTTGCCGGAAAGCAGAATTCATCCGAAGAAAAGTCAGTTGCATAAATGCAATTGCTTCTACGTTTCATTTAAAAAAAAAACAAAGAAAGCACAATTTTCTGAGGGGAAAAAATGGTTTCTAGTTTTTTAGTTCATGCACCTACAGTAGTGGCCAAAATTGTGGAAACCTTTTGGGAAAAGTGTATTTTTGAGGTTTGATGGCTAATAACACCCCCTTTTTTTTGGAGTTTCAAGATCATCCTATTCCACTGCTGGGAATAGCCCAGACCTTCACCCAATTGAAAATCTATGGAGCCGACTAAAGAAACTGGTTAGTCAGAAGCAACCCAGCAATAAAACCCAGTTAATAGAAGCCATAATTTAATCTTGGTTTCACATGATAACAGCTGCAGAACTAAAAGACTTGGTTCGCTCCATGGGAAGACATCGTAAGGCCATAATTCATGCTAAAGGTTACCCAACTAAGTATTAACTGACATGCAAATAATTTTTGTATATCTCATTTTTCCTATGGTGATCATTTTTGTATATCTCGTTTTTTCTACGTGTTTCACTTTTCATCTTTATACCGTAATGGGATATTCTAAGAGCAAATCCTTTGTAAAAGTTATTGCATTACATTCTTGATTAAATTATCTTTCCATTGATATATAATTTTATGGTACTGCTCAAAAAAAAAAGTGGTGTTCTTAGCTAGTTTTAGAAAATACACTTTTCCCAAAAGGTTTCCACAATTTTGGCTGCTACTGTATCTTGGAAGTTTTTCTCCACGTTTCATATTGGAAGGGCAGAAGTTCTTCAAAGATGATGGCCATAGGAAAAATGGAGGGGGTTTTAAATCAATATTGTATTAAAATTTATTTCCAATGTGTATTTTTCCTAAACATATCTTTCATATTTTTCCTCCTACTTCAGTGTATATGGCTTTCATAATTTAAGATATAAATACAAGGTTTTCAGCTAAGTGTGGTTTTATGGCATCTAAAAAAAAGCATCACAGTCCCAAGACTATCTCATGGTCTTCTTAAGAATTCTTATTTAGAAAAACCTTCCCCCAAGGCTGAATTTCTCCCCCTGGTCCTAAAAATCGACATCTAAATTAGGATTTAAGGCATAATGAAAAGGATCACCAGCGAGACTTTGGGTGACAAGAAATGGGGGGGGGAATACCATTGCTATAAGGACAAGGAATCAATCTTCCACTTTTCAGACCCATTTAGACAAATGCAATAGGAGTTAGACAAGTAAGATTAAAAAACAAAAAAGATGAAACCATAGAGAGGAATCGAAGGGAAAGCACTGTGAGAGCCAGCTCACTTCTTGGTTTGGGGTTAGATCATCTTTTGGCTCCAGCTGGAAGAAATACAAGGACTTGCAAAGTCGCCTCTGTGAGCAGCTTATGCATTTCATTTCATTACATTGCATTTTTTTTGCAATGTCAGAGGCTGAGAGGTTCAAGTAAATGCCGTTGCTGGAAAGCCAATATTGCCCAGGCATAACCTGGCTAGCAAATGACAAGTGATTCCTAGTCTCAAACTCTCCCTGAGCACAGAGAGAGAGAGAGGCAAAAAATGCAAGCCAGAAAGCATCTTTCATAAGACCCCAAAGGTTTAAAAGCCCCCTTATGTGATGAATAGGTATCTTACTGGAGTAACTACAGGATTAGTTCACTAGATGGCACCGGAGTGCAACATATAATGATGGAAAATCAGCAAATGCTTTTCATGCATAGAGGACCACTCAGCATTTCTTAGTTGTGATTTTTTAAAAAAAAAAAAAGCAATACAATTTTTAATAGTTCCAGTCAGACTTCAAATTTACATGTTTCACTGATTATTTTGATCCATACTAATGAATTGTCATTCCCCCCCCTCCCCAAAAATGAATAGATGCTTATGCAGTCCAGGTTGAACAATCTAGAATAGAATAGAGTAAGCTGGAAGGGACCTTGGAGGTCTTTTAGTCAAATAAAATAAAATAAATAAATAGTCCAGCCCCCTGCTTAAGCAGGAGAACCTGTACCATTTTAGACAAATGACTGTCCAGGTTCTTCTTCAAAGCCTCCAGTGATGGAGCAGCCACAACTTCTGTAGGCAACTTCTGTTCCACTGGTTAATTGTCCTCACTCTTAGGACGTTTCTCCTTAATTCCAGGTTGCTTCTCTCTTTGGTTAGTTTAGGGTTAGGGTGCTCTAGATGTTAGAAACAGCAACAGGACCATCTCTCTCTTTCTCTCTCTCCTTCTCTCTCTCTTTCCCTCCCTCCCTCTCTCTCTCCCCGCTGTATCTCTGATGAATAGTTGCCTGTCACATCTATTCATCTCCGCCCCCTGCCTTTTATTCCCAGAGCAAGGGTGGGGTTTCGCTGGCAGTGGTGGCTCTTCCATCCCGAGGACCAGCCCAAGATTTCCACTGCTCTCCTCTCCTCTAACTTCTGTGCATCAGGCACTGGACCCAGCTGTTCCTCCTTTTCCTCATCAGCCACCTCCAGACCTGGGGACTGTTGTCTCTCCATCTGAGGGCTGATGGATGGCCCAGGCTCTGCCTCTCTGCCAGCTCCATGCCCTCTTCCCCCTCGGAGCCGACAGTCCACAACATCACACTTCTAGTTAAGAACCATAAGTTGCCAGCTCTCCTAGTTGGAAACTCGTTCAATGTGAGACAGGGATTAACTTCATCCATTTTCAAGGGCAGAAAAGGCTGAAGGACAACTCAGAAGATGACTCAATCGGTGGTAGTGGTGACAAGAAGGACATTTCTGGGATTTAAAGTTACTGATGCTGAGGAACACTGGTTTAAGTTAGCGTTTAGCTCATCACACTATCGTTTATTTTTAAAGATGAATGCCGGGGTTGATACGCAGCTATGATAAGATATTTTTGGCAGGCGCTAGCGGAAGCTGTCGCCCTAGAGGGCAGAATTCAAATGCGGTATATAAAGCGGGACTTGATTGCACCGAAATTAAATATTCACAGCTTGATATTGGAAGCTTAATTCCTAACTGCTTTCAAGCAAGCAGATGGAGTTTTTTTTTAAAGTCTTGTCGTTTCCAGCAATGAGAACCAGCTAAAAGCTATACATTTTCTAAACTAAGTAAATAAGTACATTGAGTTGCTTTGAAGAAAAATGAAATTTTTCGTCCCGATCTGAGTACAGAAAGATTTGTCTTTGATTTGCTTCCTTCACAAGAAAAATAGAGAAATAATATTCCGTCTCTAATCCAAAGTCAAAATGTTGCAACTCCGCAATTAGATATTGTATAAACCAGGGAGCGTTCTCCAAAATGTCATATTATTGATTTTTCTCACCATGATGGTCACAGTTTTCCTTATCATGACGGACTTATTTACAGGGTTACTCTCCCCATGGAAGAGGACAGTCAGATATTTTGGATGTTTCCACAGATAAATTTTTTTTTTTTTTTAATTTGATTTATATGCCGCCCTTCTCCGAAGACTCAGGGCGGCTTACAATGTGCTCAGCAATAGCCTTCATCCTTTTGTATATTTATACAAAGTCAGCTTATTGCCCCCACAAACTGGGTCCTCATTTCACCTACCTTAGAAAGGATGGAAGGCTGAGTCAACCTTGAGCCTTGGCGAGATTCGAACCTGCAGTAATTGCAGGCAGCTGGTCTTAAGCAGCTTAATAACAGGGTGCCTTAAACCCTAGTACTACCAAGGCTCTTTAAGATGAGCTTCACCTGATCCAAGGCCACACTATCGCCTCGTGGGACTAATTTACAAAAAGGCAAGAGGGAAACGATACAAATTCTATTCTTTTCTGCTGTAGGCCTCCCATTCTTCCTCCCCTCGGAAAACCTACATTCTATTTTTATTCCAAAATTGCCTTTCTTAACGTAAATATTAATAAAATCCTCACATTAAGCAGGACAGATCGCTATCATTCCAACTTCAGAAGAAATCTGTGGCAGGTTTTTAAGAAAAGAAAGATTCACTGCACCTTAAAAACTAATGAGCTTCTTACAGAGTTTGGGATGCAATTATCACATAACCGAAGGTTACAATTAGATTTTGGTGAAGATGATTAATATTATGGGTTTAAGATTTTGCTCGATTCTGGGATTGTATTAAGAGTTTTAACAGTTTAGATAGTCAAGTGACATTTCTATGTGGAAAATAATACAGTTAGTCCTTGACTTATGATCAAAATTGGGACTGGAACTTTTACTGCTGAATGAGGCATTGAGCACAATACCTTTTTACTATTAAGTGAATCACTTAAATCAGTCATTAAGTAAGCAAATCCAGTTTCCCCCGTGGATTTTGCTTGTCGGAAGTGGCTGAGAAGGTTTCAAATGATGATCGCATGATTCTACGAGGGTGCAACCATCATAAATACATGCCAAGCATCTGAATTTTGATCATAAGTGCACTGACTTGTTGTAAATCACTTTTTTCAGTGTGTCATAGCTTCCCATGTACACTGAATGAATGGTCATAAGTCAAGGACTACCTGTAAGCGAAACATTTAACTCAGGATTGCAGCCCAGCCATTGGACAGCTGGATTATGGGAGCAAGTCTAATAAGCAGAGAACAGTCTTTGTTTGTTCCTTATTATTTTATTATTTTTCAATATTGAAAACAATAATGGTATTAATTAAATACAGAAAGATTTCTCCCTCCATCTCTTACCTTTTCTGATTCATACGGAGTTCTCGGTGAAGATCTTGATGGTTCCGGGAGGTTTTTACAGGATTAATTAGTTTCTGAGGCTTAATGAGTTCAGGATTGTCTTCGTCTATGTAATCTGGTTCAGCCATGATAGCTCTTGGGATCTGAGGGGACTCTCTGGATTCCCAGTTCTCACTTACGTGATCTGGAAGACACAGAAAGGGGTTCTTGCTTAATAAATGTGGGGTGGCCACACATGCATCCATGGGGCAGGGCACATGCAGGGGGCAAACCCAACTACCTTCTAGCACTGATGACGTTCCCTAGTTGGGTCATGAAACGGCTGCAAGCTGAGAGAGCACCAAGGACCCCACAGTTCAACCCTGAGCTACAAATATTCTCTTTTATAGATTATTTTGTTCATACTTTGTTCACCACTACAAGTGAAGCACCAACAACTTTGGGAGGGGTGAGGGAGAGGCTCACAGAAGGGGAGCAGTGAGAGAATCAATAGCCATCGCACCAACTCGTTCGGAATCCGCCTCTCAAAATTTTCTGCACAGAAATCAACCCAGAGGGAAACGCAAGTTACTAAATCCTCCCAGGGGCCTGGTTTGCAAAGCACTAAGAGCAGCTTCTCTGAAGGGAAACATTCCGTCAAGCTGCCATTTTCAATCAATAGCCGTAGGAAATACAGAGCTTTTAATCTTTTTCGTAGGCTGCTTTTCTGTCGTGTTGCTACGGGCGCTCCGAAGACAGCACACTCACAGACACACAACTTTTTCCACCCATGGCAGAGGGATGCACAGTTGGTCCCATAATCCCCCCTTTTCCTGCCTCTCAATTTCTCCCCCCCCCCATCAAAACGTCACAGAGAGCGAACGTTACCTGTCCGACACAGGTAGAGAGGCAGCCTAAACAGAGTAACGAAGCATTCGGAGGTGTGCGGATGTCAAATTTGCTTAAAATTTGTTTCTACTTCCCATGCAGGAACATTCCGTTTTGGAGATAATTCAGAGTTGTAAAGCCAGCATTCAGAACAATTTACTCTTCTTCTTTTTTTAATGTTTTATTAGTTTTTTTATTTTTAAATATGCATCAATATCAATACATGAGTTGTGTGGCCCCTGGGTATAATTCATTTTGATACAAATCAATAATGATAATCATCATAATTATTATATTAATCAAATTTATATAACCCTAGGATTAATATACATGGTATTAACAATTTACTCTTCTAAGCAAAGGGATTCTACGCATATTTAAATGAAGATGGGATCTCATTTACAGCTATTTAGGGAACACGAAGACAAGAGTTGCTCCAGTGCAATTGTTACCTTGGAAATACATTTTTTCCCTAACAAAAGTAGCTTGGAGATCCTATTGGTTTATTAAAACATAAAGGAGAATATCCCAAATAAAGCAGTGTAGCAGCAAGAACCTCAGTTACAAATATTTTAAAGAGTTTTCCTCATTGAAACTTGGTGTGAAGGCAACGATTTTAATCTGAATTTTATCCACTGAATCTGCAGGTGCTAATTTGCTGAAAAATTGCTGCTATCTCTCTCTCTCTCTCTCTCTCTCTCTCTCTCTCTCTCCACACACACACACACAAAGGCCTACTAGAAAATGTAGGAAGAGGGAACCAAACCTTCTCTATAACCCCAAGTTGTGACTCCTTCCCTGTGCCATTATCACACAACAAATGGCTAATTCTTTTCGAATGGGTGATAAATCATGTTCCTTCTTATTTCCCTTCAATATTTTTTTTTTTTAAACTCAGCACCATCGGTTGACGTTAATAGCCTTTGTTTCACAGATTCCCCTTCCGGGAACTTTCCGACAACTTTATTCATTCATTCATTAGAACAAAGAATCAATGAGTGAATGAACAGGAACTCTGTAGTGTCTCCAAACAATCAAGATTGAGCTAAACAATTCAGTCGGAGTGTGAGGGGCTGCCACAGGGAGGAGGAAGGGGGTCAAGCTATTTTCCAAGGCACCTGAAGGCCAGACAAGGAAGAATGGAAACTGATCAAGGAGAGATTCAACCTGGAAATGAGACATTTTCTGACAGTGAGAACAGTCAACCCATGGAATTGAAGTTCCCTTCGGAAGTTGTGGGAGCTCCATCCCTGGAGGCTTTCAAGAAGAGACTGGACGGCCATCTGTCAGAGATGGTGTAGGGTCTCCTGCTTGGGTGGGGGGTTGGACTAGATGACCTACGAGGTCCCTTCCAACTCTGTTAATCTGAGTTAATTCAGTGACGCTGGGAATGAGCTCCGGACAAAAGGATCTGTCTTCGGCCTTCGTGAAATTAGGAATAGGTGCCTCCTCCAGCTTTGAGGAAAACAAAGTGAGGTTTTTGACCTCACTGAGAAATCAAAGCATGCCAGATACGCATCTATACGTTCTCCCAAACTCAATTAAAGTCAGCTTTGATGGGACTACAATAGGCTAGGACAGGGATGGTTAACCTTTTTGCCATCGCGTGCCAATAGCGGGGGGGTCGTGCGCACACGTGCCCATACCCATTATTCTATGTGCCTCGTCCCCCCATGCATGCATGCGCAACCCCACCCCCGGTGTTCCCTCTGGTTTTGGCATGCAATGACCCAGTGGGCCCGGTAGGCCTGTTTTTCACTCTCCCTAGGCTCCAGAGCCTTTCTAGGAACCTGGGGAGAGTGAAAACGGCCTTCCCCACCCCCACAGAGGCCGGAAATGGCCCATTTGCTGACTTCCGGTGGGACTGGAAGGCCCATTTTTTGCTCTCCCCAGGCTCCTAGAAAGGCTCTGGAGCTGGGGGAGAGCGAAAAATGGGCCTCCCCCCCTCCCCAGAGGTCCTCCGGAGGCCGGAAATAGCGTGTTTCCTGACTTCCAGTGGGCCCAGAAGGCCTGAAAATAAGTTGGCCAGCGCGCACATGCACGCTGGAGCTGAGCTTGCGTGCCCACCGACATGGCTCCGCGTGCCACCTGTGGCACGTGTGCCATACGTTCGCCATCACGGGGCTAGTATATTGGGGTATCTCAGTTTTTTGTTTTTTGTTTTAATTAGATTTATATGCCGCCCTTCTCCGGAGACTCAGGGTGGTTTACAATGCGTTAAGCAATAGCCTTCATACTTTTGTATATTTATACAAAGTCAGCTTATTGCCCCCCACAATCTGGGTCCTCATTTTACCTACCTTAGAAAGGATGGAAGGCTGAGTCAACCTTGAGCCTGGGGAGAATTGAACTTACAGTAATTGCAGACAGCTTAATGTTAATAACAGTGCTTAGTCTATTGAGCTATCCAGGCTCCTATGAGCCAATGAATTTTAAACCCAGAACATGGGTTAATTTAGGAACCAGGAGAAATATGGCGTCTTAAGCTTGACCACGAGATACTTGGACCCATTAAGATAAATATAGCTAGTTCTTGATTTACAACAGTTCATTTAGTGACCATTTCGAAGTTAGAACGGCACTGAAAAAAATGACTTCTGTTTTTTCACACTTACGACCGTTGCGGTATCCCCGTGGTCATATGATCAAAATTCAGATGCTTGGCAATTGTTTCATATTTATGACAGTCGCAGTGTCCCTGAGGTCAGGTGATCCCCTTTTGCGACCTTCTGACACGCAAAGTCAAGGGGGAAGCCAGATTTGCTTAACAACCGTGTGACTTGCTTAACAGCTGCAATGGTTCACTTAACAACTTTGGCAAGAAAGGTCGTAAAATGTGACAAAACTCACTTGACAAATTTCTCACTTAGCAACATAAATCTGGGGCTCAATTGTGGTCACAAGTCGAGGACTACCTGTAAAAGGTTAGTCAAGGCATGATAGAGGTTGTCGACTCACTGAAAACATGAGATTGGTTCATCCTATTCATCCTAAACTTGGGGAAAAAAGCCTAAAATTAAAAACGTTTAAAAGTCTCAGTGCAAATAAAGTAAATTCTTTACTTGGTTTGTGATGACTTCAGGGACACGATATTTTGTCACTGTGTTTTGGGGATTTATATTTTTTTTAAAAGGTTTGCAGTTAGGCAGGATTTTATGGTTGTTGCCCATTTATGAAGGGCCTGGTGGCTCAGCAGACTAAAAGCATTGTGATTAACACCAGCTGCCTGCAATTACTGCAAGTTCGAACCTCACCAGGCTCAAGGTCGACTCAGCCTTCCATCCTTTCTAAAGTAGGTAAAATGAGGACCCAAATTGTGGGGGCAATAAGCTGACTTTGTATAAATATACAAAAGGATGAAGGCTATTGCTTAACGCATTGTAAGCCATCCTGAGTCTCTGGAGAAGGGCGGCATATAAATCAAATTTAAAAAATTAAAAAAATTAAAAAAATTAGAAAACTACATCTGTCTTATTTATTTTTTTCAAACAAAAACCTTTGAAAGAGCCAAAGTTAAGTTGGATGCTGCCCCCTGGTGTAACATCAGTGCAAAAGCTTTTTTGAAAAAATCCTTTCCACATGGTTGAGGAAGAGCAAGGCAAACATCACAAGCCTGGGAAGCTACACTAAAGTCATAACATCCAAGGAATATCTCAGAAGGCTTTCTTAACCAAACCATGGCAAAGCCCATAAGGTAGACATTACTCTTAGAATTAAGGTTCTCCCAAAGATGCTTTCTTCAGGAGGCAACTGGGCTTTCTTTCTTTTGTTTCCTTTTGAAGACGTTTCGCTTCTCATCCAAGAAGCTTCTCCAGCTCTGACTGGATAGTGGGGAATGGAAGGATTTATACTCCCACAACTTTGAGTGGTGTGGGAGTAGGAATGGATCTCCAGAGGGAAAAAATTGCAGACTGCAGGAACCATTTACACCACTCAGGTGACCCTGAGGACACAGAGAAACCTCCAAGTGGCCTCAACGACCCTCTAAAAGGATGCAAATGACCAGCTGTCTGCAAGGGGTATAAATCCTTCCATTCCTCCCATCCAGTCAGAGCTGAAGAAGCTTCTTGGATGAGAAGTGAAACGTCTTCAAAAGAAAAAAACAAGGAAGTCCAGTTGCCTCCCGAAAAAAGCAGCTTTGGGACAACCACGACCTGGATGGCTGAGAATCTCTACAGACTTTTAAGAAACAGGTCCTTCACTTTCGCGAAAAACAGAGCTGTTCCCAATAAAAACCCCATTTTAACAGGCTAATCAGGAAAGGAGGTTGAGTGGTGCGGTGGCCTAGAGGTGGAGCTCTCGCCTCACAATCAGGAGGCTGTGAGTTCGAGCCTAGGTAGAGGCAGCTATTTCTCTCTTTGGGCACACTGAGACTATATCTGCTGAACAAAACTCTGCATTGGCAACAGGAAGGGCACCCGGTCAGTAAACACTCTGCTAGCTTCATTCAGTTGCTCAGACTCCACCCTGCAAGGGATTATGGGGTCATTAATAGAAGAAGATGATGATGATGATTAAAAGAGGAGATGAATCAGGAAAAGAGGCATTTGTAATTCGCAGCTGTTTGTGAAATATGATATCCTTGGGCCAATTGACATCACTCGTGTGGTGATCCCGTCACTCAACCAGCACACTGAATGCAAACGAGGCTGTTTCATTTGCATTTATTTAAATCACATACAGTGAAAGGAATGGCATCGTTTATGTAACTGCTGTTGTGGTCTGCCAGCAGCCTGTGGAGCTAGCAGCAGAGTCGGACAGTGAGGAGTGTGGGGAGGACCATGGGCCAGTCCTGGAGTCTGGAGAAGGCTCGGACGAGGGCTCTGCATCGGAGGCAGAGAAAGGGCCATCTGGGAGGTACGTACTGCCTCCGGAGCCTCCAGAGTTGGACATTAGAGAGGCAGAGGAACAGGGGGAGGCTGTTCCCAGTGCACGCATGCGCAGAGCTGCCAGAAGGCAAGAACAGTTAAAACAAAAGGGACGACTCGGGAGTAAGGCTTGGAGATGATTGGCCCCTCCCATAAGACTTAAAAGAGGGGCAAAGGCACATGGGCCTTTGCAGGAAGCAACATTGTTAATTCTGTGCAGTTTAAAGCCTGAAGCTCTGTTTGATTCTGGACTCCGTGTGGCTTTGCCAATGAGGTCTTTGGCAGCGTGTCAAGCGAGATGAAGGTGGGCGATTATCAGCCTTATCCCGAAGGATTCTTTACAACTATTTGGGACTCATCTGTGAATGAACAGAATTCACAGCTGTTAAAATAAAACAGGTTTTTGGGACTACTCGTGTGTTTTACTGACTCGGGAGGCCTATGTCACAACAACTGCATCATCACATCAAAAATTTCATTTGTTTGCGAAATGTTTTCAGGGTGAGATTTCTGAACTCTATTGCACAGCCGAATACCCGCACAGGAAATGTTTTATGACATTTTTCAGTATGTCAGAAAATGCTTTTATGAACATGTTTGTGTCATAAAATGTTTTATAACATTTGCCTAATCGTCTATCGTAGCGAGAAGCAATCCTACGCTTTGATGGTTTCGACTGGTCCCAGCAGCAGCTTAAAATTAAGATAATAATCATCTCCAAATAAACAGTTCTGCTCTTTTAATGAGATTTAAAGCTTATAAAAGCTTGAAAATGTTTTGGCTCCCAAGAATCAGAATTAAACCAACCTATCATACCAGTTGCGCTGAAAGTCAAAACCAGAATTCCTTCCAAGAGTGTTAGAAGAATAATTTGCTGATCTCCTATTGGAAGCCAATAATTTCAGTATCTTTTAAAGTCACCAGGTTGGACAATAGATAAATTCTAAAACAGACCCCAAACCAAATAGCCTACAGCATACATGAAGGACAGAAGGCTTCGGCATGGAAAATGAGAAACACACAACCTCAAATTACTATAATTTGGGAAATAAACTTGACAAGTTAATTTACATGAATGCTGCTCAAAAAAATAGAGCTTCATTAATATACCATTGAAAATTTAATCTGTGACAAACAAATTATCCAAATTATCTGTGACTCCAGCATTTCAAAGGCTGAAAATTGCAGAAATTTCGCTAGGGGACAGTTCCAGAAAGTTGTAAAGCTGTACCAAGTAGCCCCCAACACATTAACACCAAATCCAATTATGACAACAATTATGATAATAAAGCAGCTATGTTCATAGCTCCCCTTCTGCCAGTCATAAGGATATTTTAGTCACACGCTGTCATTCAGTGGAGGAGGACTTGAGAGAACTGCTGTCACCGGGAAAGGGGGGAGCAAAACAGGATTATAATTTTTTATGGATTTAATGAGTTGGATGCTGAATCTCTGCAACACAACATCAACCACAATCACTTAAGCATGAGCCAGCCATGTGCTGCAGCTGCCAAAAAAGCCAACACAGTTCTAGGCTGCATTAACAAAGGGATAGAATCAAGATCACATGAAGTGTTAATACCACTTTATAAGGCCTTGGTAAGGCCACACTTTGAATCCTGCATCCAGTTTTGGTCACCACGATGTAAAAAAGATGTGGAGACTCTAGAAAGAGTGCAGAGAAGAGCAACCAAGAGGATGAAGGGTCTGGAGGCTAAAACATATGAAGAACGGTTGCAGGAACTGGGTATGTCTAGTTTAATGAAGAGAAGGACCAGGGGAGACATGATAGCAGCGTCCCAATCTCTCAGGGGCTGCCCCAAAGAAGAGGGAGTCAAGCTATTCTCCAAAAGACCTGAGGGTAGAACAAGAAGCAATGGATGGAAACTAATCAAGGAGAGAAGCAACCTAGAACTAAGGAGAAATTTCCTGACAGTGAGAACCATTAATCAGTGGAACAACTTGCCTCCAGAAGTTGTGAATGCTCCAACACTGGAAGTTTTACCATTTGTCTGAAGTGGTGTAGAATTTCCTGCCTAAGCAGGGGGTTGGACTAGAAGACCTCCAAGGTCCCTCCCAACTCTGTTATTCTGTTCTATTCTGTTATTCTAAATGTACCATTATAACTTTTCTAACTGAATTTGCTCCCATCATTTGGAAAACACGCAGCTTAGCAGGCTGCTTTTTAAAAACCTGCCTGCAGTTTCCTTCCCCAAATTCCAAATTAAAGGAAACAAGATACGTTTTGCCCCTGAGGCTGGCAGCCACGTTGAGCTCATTAACAGCGGGGTTCAAAATATGTATTATGAACACAAAAAACTGGCTGGCAGAAAAAGCGGAAGGGTTTTGCTTGTTTGCCTAAGTAAAATCAGCCAAGAGGAACTAGCAAGAGAAGAGTAAATTTCTGGTGAGCATTTCAGATTAAATTATTGTGTCCAATAATTTACATTATTATTGACGGGATGTAGTAGCTAGTAGTAGTACAGGGAAGGTGGAAATAAATATGAAACACCATGGCCTAAGTATGCTTATAGACCTGAAACTGAAACATTCAGAAGAGCACCTGCATTTCCCCACTAAAAATTGTTTTCTCGAACATATTTTCAAAAAGAA